>NC_048546.1:1364087-1666641 GCF_902806685.2 Maniola hyperantus | reverse complement strand
CAGTTTTTGTCAGTGGTAGTTCTGCCGTGCCTGCTGCTGTTACAGAACATATTCCCCAACACTAGCCCGCTCATCGACAACTGCAGGTAACGCAAACGCAAGATAGAGCGACAAAGAGCGAGGGGCTACACGCTGCAGTCATAAACGCCAGCGAAGCAAGTACAAAACATAAATGTTATAAAATAGGCATTCAACATTAGTAATAAAATAATGCCTTAAACTTCAACTTTTTTTCAATAATAAGTCGGCAAATACACACCAATGAATTAATGAACACACCTAAGTTTGTTTACAAAACATGTAAGTAGGTACAATTAACAGTTCATGCGTAAATATTTCAAGCGCGTCAGAACTGTCCTCTCAAAAATTATCTCCTGGTCACTGTGCTTAATACAGACCTCAGACATAATCGTTGTAGTTTTTTTCGATTTTTAATATTTTTGTTTTTAGTTTCTTAAACTTATTATGATTTGATAATTTCCAGAAAAACGCAAGAAGCTTGGCACGAAGAGATAGAAATGCGCGGACAAAAATTGTGGAGACAAGATGATTCCATCCAGAGCACAGGGCGACATCGCATTGTAATTAAACTTGATAGCGACTCATAATAACTACTATCTTGCTTTTATTTTATATTTTCATAAATAAAATTGGTAATAAAAATATTTTATTCTTGGCTTTTTCTTCGAAAGGTTATAGAGAGAGAGCCGGCGCATGCCAGACCTTCCTTATTTTATAAAGGCTGAAAGTTTCTCTGCGTATTGCCCTCAATACTGGGAGGAATGTTTGTTTAACTTTATATTCAACCAATGAGTCCAAGACCAAAACCGTACTTTTGACATGACAGTTGACACAAAAAATTGGCGCCATGCCACCTTAGGACTGCATGTTGCCACCTATTATTATACCTATGATATGCTCGTATTTTATCCTAAGTTTCTATTTTCGGAAACTTAAATCTCGTGCTCCGTAGGGGAACTTGTCCCTGGCTAATAATATAGTTCAGTAGGTATTATGGTCTTATCACAAAATACTTACCTAGACTAGAAAGTGTGCGTTTATCTTGACAGATTTTCCATTGAAATCTATCAATAGTTACTTAGACATCAATAATACTCTTATTTTTTGTGGTAAGACGGTTAATGTTTAGAGGCGAAAATGAATAACACAAGTTAAGATTTTACATTTTTTTTTATTTAGGAATATTCATTACTTGGATAGTGATAGTGTAACACCGGCCTAAATCATCAGTTCAACTCTTATTAAACTCTGCACATAAAGCTAATAACTTTATCCCGGTTTCATACAAAATAAAACTAAACCTAATTTACATCTATATCATAGATTTATTTTCAACTTCAGTTGTTTGCATCGCAACGCATTTTCTTTTTTATGATGGCAACATTATCCTTGGTAGAATTTTAAAAACAGACTCAAAAATATGTCATAGACTCCCAAATGTAGAGAGAATACTCAACTGAGGCGGATATCGAAAGTTTATACTTTGACTTTGCTCAGACTTAAGACAGTGTTAAAAGTTAAAACGAGACAGGCTTATGTAGAGATATAAATCTATATAGCTTTAACTATCTGAGCAAACTCAAAGTACGTTTTACAGATCCCAGCCTAAATCTAGCTGTTGAGCTAAAGACAAAAGTGCCGTTTGCTTGATCAAGTCGCTTGGCTGGCCTATCAGGCTTGCATCAAGCAGCTTGATCAATCAAAACAAATCTACGTACTTGACCGTCTCGGAAGCTCTTTAGTTCCCGTGACCTTCAACAATGTTGCTATACAAAAAGATTACATCAGTACAATTTTTTTATTTTTGTTGTTAATTTTAAATCCATACTGATATTATAAATGCGAAAGTGAGTCTGTCTGTCTGTCTGCTTTTCACGGCCCAACCGTTCAACCGATTTTGATGAAATTTGGTACAGGGTTAGCTTATACCCCGGGGAAGGACACAGGCTATCCCGGAAAATTGAAGAGTTACCACGGGATTTCAAAAACCTAAATACACGCGAAAGAAGTCGCGGGCATCAGCTAGTTAACAATATTTATTTTATGAATAAATTAAATTTAATATACCAAGTATAATATCACCGTAAAATTATTATTTGATACTTCCGTCTGTGTAAATCATCTTACACTACCCACTGAGTAATAATTAATTAATTACATTAATAGACAATAAATACACTCGATATAATTTTAAAACTTAAGTTTGAATAAAACAATGAGATTTATATGTATAAGCATAAATAGTTACACAGAATAAAGGAAGAAGTTCGACGCAACAAACTTGTAAAAAAGTAATAAAAGTGAAGCCAGCACTCTTACCCTGCATTTACACATTCGTCACTTCAGCACGTCGCGCCGCTAATGTCATCGACATGTCGCGCATAATCTGGCATTGCCGCGGTAGCACACTTCCCTACTCTGCACTCGGCACGCCCTCTTTTGCGAATGTGTAAATGTCCCATTATTTGCTAAATACACATTGAAATTATTGATCTCCAACTTAAAAAAGGTGGTTAACTTTTTAAAGAGGTGGTTAACTTTAAAGAGGTGGTTAACTTTAAAAGCGCGACAGTTTCCGAGGTTACAGTTATTATTTCAATTTCAAAGAAATCAGTTCTGCTTTTTTAAAATTAGTTTCTTCAGTCCTATTTTTTTTTATTTTTTTTATTTATTTGTACGAAAAACATTTACAGTACAGAGAAAAAGAGAGTAAAAGTGGACAGGGAATCTCTATTTTATTTATTGGTGGCCTGATAAGATATATCTATCTTTTTCCTTTAGTCTGTGGCATAAATACAATAATTATTATTATGCCTAAAACTGCAAAATTAGTACACCATTAACAACATGTCATTTTATTTAACAAAACATAATGGTGAAGTTTAAAATGATCATTTTCACTAATGAACCAATCATATTATTATAATAATGATAACAGATTAATAATATTGCTTACTTTTTAAACATTAGATCTGTTTGCTGAGAAATGGCGAAAGATGTAAACGGTATAAGTTGTAAGGATGCTTTTCCATTGAAGCGGAGTGCAGCGAAGATATTGTTTTCAATCAATTAACTTATTGAAGCATATAAACTGATTGGTCAAAAACACACATCTCAGCTTCGTTCCGCTTCAGTGGAAACGCACCCTAATACTACCATTGATATAGTTCCGTCTCTTTTAGACATATGTTTTTGCGAACGTGACATTGGCAGCTTTCATACACAGATGGTTAGCATCCAATGTTCTGATATGATTAAATAAAAAAGTATATTTCTAATAATTAAAGCAGTCGTCATTTTGTTTACATTTGGTCATTTCTTAGCAAACAAATTAATAATGGCAGAAACATAAAACTATACTCGACTCGACCGTTACGGCGCGTCGCGTGTGTTAATGGAGTCCCTAGTGTAATAATGACAGAGCGAAGAGAGGAGTCTACATTTGTCTGTCCGTCTAATAGAGCCTCATAACTTCTCATAACTGCATTAACCACATTACTTCTTCTTCACACATAATAATGGCAAGTATCAAATAGTAATAAAATTAATGCATGTTTCAAATCACGCGCAGCGAGAGAACGCCTGCCCGATTTTTGCCTATAAAAACCTTTTGGCATTTTACAATTGTGTTGATAGACATCACCTTCCTTACTGAGGGTAAGGGTGCGTTTCCACTGACGCAGAGCGGACCGTGAAATGACCGTTGAATCACACGGTTTCCACTTATGTGGAGTGGAGATTTCGAGCACTGTGATTGGCCTATTCATGGTCCGCTCCGCTCCACTCCACCCAGCTCCACGTCAGTGGAAACGCAGGCGGAGCAGAGCGGAGATGTGATAAGCAAACCAATCAGATTATTCAAAAATAACGTGTCAATTTAATTACGTCATATCTATGTACCTAATGTAATTGGTCTCCTCAACACAGCTCAGCTCCTCTTCGCTTTAGTGGACAAGAACCCTTAAATACGGATTTACCTCAACGCTCATGTCAAGTTAGCTAAACTCACTTTTAAAAGTTACACTAGGACCTCTTATTATATTATTTACGTTTCCAGCCTAACTTTCATAGCACATTTGTTCTAAAAACACATTTTACTCAAAGTAATTCCATAGACTATTTATTTACTTTATGGCAGGTGGTATTTATTTTTGTAATTTTCCTATCTGCATGGAATGAAGTGCAAAATGTTTTGCGAATTGTGATTCGGTTTTTTTTATTCAAAAATATTGTTTTTCATCGTTTAGCTGTTTGTTTTCCAGTTACTGCAATTCATTTAATTTGGGTTGAACTTTAAAACGATTCCCATACAATTTTCGTCACCTCAATATAGAATATAGATACAAAGTCGCTACTTGTTGGCACTAACTTAATTAACTGAGACAGTGTGGGACGCGCCTAGTACGTAGCGCTCCTAGCATTGCCAGGCGTCCGGATAAAGCCGGACAGTCAGGCTTTTTGGTTGCATGTGCGGCCAAATTAGACGGAGTCCGGCCTGTCCGGCTTTTTAAAATTGACAATTTTTTACATTTTGAAATAATAGTAGGTGTGAAGATTGAAGAATGATGATTATGTAAATAGGACTGGTTCATTCATTAGGTTTGTTTAATTTTGTTTAATGTATTAATAAGTGATTATTGAAAAAAGATTGGTTCATTTATTTTATTGTTATTTTATTAGAATTTGAGGAGATTTTAAGGTAAAAAATATAAAAGCCTTGTTTTTTTGTGTTATACTAAGACTGAAAAATTAAGATTGTCCAGCCTTTTTACCCAAATGTCCGGCTCAACTGGCTGGTCTGTTCGGCTTTTCGGTTTTAAGATCTGGCAACCCTGCGCGGCCCACACCCGCCACGTGTTGACATAAATCATACCTTATGCTTGTTAGATCCGTGTCCCAGGCAGTTTAAAATCTAGCGTGAACTCTTTGTTTTCCCGCTTAAGTTTTAGGCTGGGTAGGGGTGCCCGCTTCTACCTCTGTGTGGACTTCACATATTTCAAACCTCTTTTGAGATTGAATTTTCAAAAATCCTTTCTTAGCGGATTTTATAAACTATGTGTCAATTAGCTTACGCCCGCGACTTCGTCTGCGTAAACTACACAAATATGAATACCCTATTTTACCCCCTAAGGGGTTGATTTTTTAAAAATCCTTTCTTAGCGGATGTCTACGTCATAATAGCTATCTGCATGCCAAATTTCAACCCGATCCGTCCAGTAGTTAGAGCTGTGCGTTGATAGATCAGTCAGTCAGCTTTTCCTTTTCCTTATTATGTACTGTATACATTTGCATTGATAATTAATAAATAATTACTAAGCGTGATGAACAAAATGTGCATTGATATAAATTAAAAGGCGTTTCAAAACCGTCGCCTACGGCTCGGGTTTGAAATCATTGCCTCAACATTTACATTTGGAAAACTCAAAGCACTTCTGATATAGACGCATCATCATGTCATGTATATCAGTGAAAGCTTAGTCTATTAAATTTAAAAATAATAATAATTTTTATTACAAGAACAACGGACCAGCCGCCAAACCAATAATGAACACAGAATTTTGTTATATCATTTTTTAGTCCAGGTCCAGGGTGGGTAAAATTGACACCCTAGGATGGATCAACGGAATTAGCTCGACAGCCTAGCGATAAGGTGAGTTGCGAATCGTTTTAGAGTTCCTTGTTAGTAGTTGGGTGTGCGAGAGTGAGGGGGTTAAGTGTTGCGTATCTTGCCGGGCACGTAGCTTCGGTCGATGGTGGCGTCCTGCAGGAACATGTGCAGGCAGCGCTCGTTCTGCGCCAGCGGGTGACCCGCGATCTTGTTAATGAATACTTCCAGTCCTGGGAGTAAACAGATGAATCAAGGAATTAATCATTGGTGCCGATTCTGCTGTCTTTCTCTAAACTTAATTTAAAGTATAGTTATAAATACTATCTGTCCCGGCTTACTCACGTGTATAGTCGACGTTAGCCCAACTAGTTTCGAACCCATCCGGGGTCCTTTTTCAAGGGAGTCCGACCGCGCACGCGCCGCGTTTTTGCCCCCCACCCCAGCCACCCTCACAACGGGCTCTACGGGCAGCGGCACGTGCGTCCCGCAGTCAAAACCGCGGCGCGTGCGCGGACGGACTCCCTTGAAAAAGGACCCCGGATGGGTTCGAAACTAGTCGGGCTAACGTCGACTATACACGTGAGTAAGCCGGGACAGATAGTATTTATAATGGAAATCACTCACGGTAGTTTAAACGCTAAAGTATAGTTCTTGCATTTCACAAAGGCCACTGACTCATGCTTGTGTTTAAGTCGTTTCGGTATACGCAAAGTACACTAAATGTGTGCGTTTGACAGCGCTAGCTCGCGACTGATTTGTCTGACATGCACGCACACTTACGCAATGACCATGTAAACGACGTCACCACAAGTAAAGTTCACTAGCCTTCCTAAATTGCAAGAACCGTATCTGCATCTTTTTCTTTTTAATATTGCTGAAAAAGGACGGCACATGAATTTTTTACAATGTGACTCTAGTAGTGCACGGTACAAATTTAAGCAATAGGCTCGCAACTGGCAGCTTAAGTCATGAGGTTTGACAGCTCTAAATTAAATTTAAAACTGTTAAACTGTATCGACTGTCCTTTTCATATAACATGATCAGTAAGAAGAGGACGTGGATACTCTAAAAAAAATATTAAAAAAACTGACTTCCAAAACCACTACAAAGTAAATAAGGGTTCCGTTTTTCCTCTTGAACTTTTGTTTCTAGTTTCAATATGTAGGTATGTACTATGTATGTTGAAGTCGGGCGAGCTACGCGCTTTGATTTCTAGTTTCTTTTATGCTCGCCCGACTTCATACATACATACCTACACGTGTTGAAACTAGACACAAGCCAAGTTAGTTGTATCAGTCATGTTATCACGTAAGGATAAAGTGCAAAGACCTTTATCGCTGCCGCAAAAATTCGTTTATTGAAGGTTGAACAAGCGAGGTAACTTCATAAAAACAAAACAGACTTTAATAATAAAAAAATGTTTATTATTCAAGTATGGATTATCAAATCATAGATACCTAAGTATGATAATTCATACTAATATTATAAATGCAAAAGTGTGTCTAAGTGTGTGTGTCAGATAAGCCGTCAAAAGCTACCAGACAGACGTCTGGTAGCTTTTGACGGCTTATCTGAACTTAATCAATTTTGATGAAAATCGGTAGATACAGATTACAGACTCCAGAGATAGCTTGCATCCTGCAAATAGACACAAAATGCTTTTTATGCCGTAAAAACCGGGTTCCATACTGAAGTCGTATTTTTTCGACATTTTAGAATGTACAGGTAAAACCCTTTCATAAGATACCCCACTTGGTATAGTTATCTTCCATACCAATTTGTTCATGAACCCATTTTAAATTGTAATAACATGTAACCACAAATTCACGGTTTTCGGATTTTCATCCTTACGTGTGCTATAAGACCTACCTACCTACCAAATTTCATGATTCTAGGTCAACAGGAAGTACCCTATAGGTTTCTTGAAAGACAGACAACAAAGTGATCCTATAAGGGTTCCGTTTTTCCTTTTGAGGTACGGAACCCTACAAAACAAATCAAAGTATACCCACAGGATTTTTATACACCCTAAATCCACGTGGACGAAGTCGCGGGCTTCAGCTAATTTATCATATTATTAATACGGATTCTGTTGTCAAATTACTTAATTCATGATCTTTATCCTTTCAATCTAAATATATAAAAGGAAAAGCTGACTGACTGACTGACTGACTGACTGGCTGACTGACTGACTAACTGATCTATTAACGCACAGCTCAAACTACTGGACGGATCGGGCTGAAATTTGGCATGCAGATAGCTATTATGACGTAGGCATCCGTTAAGAAAGGATTTTTGAAAATTCAACCCCTAAGGGGGTGAAATAGGGGTTTGAAATTTGTGTAGTCCACGCGGACGAAGTCGCGAGCATAAGCTAGTTTTACATATTTCTCCTAAATACCCTATTCATCATACACTGATAAAATATGACGTAGACATATCGTATGAGTCACTATAATGACAAAACTAGCAATGAATCACAAACTACTTGCTATGCAAAATTTGACAATCAAGCAAAAATGTTAGTTTAATGAACCTTGAACAGATAAATATTGGTAGCAGATCAATTTTTGTTGGTGATAATAATTATTTTTGTTGCAGTAGTACAGTAAAAGTCGTACAAGTGCAAGTCAGACTCACACACGTAGGGTTCCGTACCATCATACAAGAAAATAGAAAAAACACTTTAATTTTTAAATTTTCATGATGACTATTTTTATTATTTTTATTATTTGTTGTTATAGCAGCACACTCTGTGAAAATTTCAACTCTCTACAATTCACGAGATACAGCCCGCTGACAGACAAACGGACGGACAGTGAAGGCTTAATAATAAGGCCCTGTTGGCACCTTTCAGGTATGGAAAGCTAAAAAAGATGAAGGAGGAACCAGATCAAAAAGTTTTTAGGCACACTTAACAAAAAACCGGCCAAGTGCGAGTCAGGCTCGCGCAACGAGGTTCCGTACTACAGTCGTATTTTTTCGACATTTTGCACGATAATTCAAAAACTATGATGCATAAAAAGAAATAAAAATCTGTTTTAGAATGCACCGGTGAAGACCTTTAATACCCCACTTGATATAGTTATCTTGCTTATAACTTGAAAATATTAATTATTAATTCATGACCAGAATTTAATTTTTTTGTGGTATGTAACCTCAAATTCACGGTTTTCAAATTTTTCCTCGAGTGTCTGCTATAAGACCTACCTACCTGCCAAATTTCATGATTCTAGGTCAACGGGAAGTACCCTGTAGGTTTCTTGACAGACTGACAGACAAACAGACAGACGACAACAAAGTGATCCTATAAAGGTTCCGTTTTTCCTTTTGAGGTACAGAACCCTAACTGACAACTAATGGAAGACCTAACAAACTCTTCATACACAGAGTATAAACAGAATTATAATATAAATCTATTAGCATTATTAACGCATTTAATTGGATTATTCATAAAATGGTAATGCTGCAGTACAAGGTTGACTTGTATGAAGCATCATGCAACAAACCAGTATCATGCATTTTAGCTAATATTGTTTTTATCTCTACCAATAAATAAAATTGTAGTGTCTGTCTGTAATTTCGAAATAAATACCTCATATTAAGCTCATATGGTTATTTGAACAGCTGTACCTGACTATGAGAGTGAGGGAATAGATTGCACCTATGTACTTGCACACACTTGTAAATATCACCTATGTTTAGCCAATCTATGTTTGAGATTGGCAAAGTGAAAAAAATTTAATTGGAATAAATTTTACCTTTTCTACGGTCTTCAATGAATTCTTCTTCAAAAATGCCATCATCCCCTCTAAATGGTAATTGTCTCTTTAGGGCTTTACCGGGCAAGGGAGGGACTACTATCTGAAATTAACGGAAATCATATTAAAAACAGAACTGAGGACCTAGCATGACGATCAGAATAACTTCTGATTTACAGTTACTCTTCCACTATTTATTTTTTTTGCTTTTAAACCTCTCCAACTAAGCGTCAAGCTTGTGCTAGGAGTAGGTACGACAATAGTGCAACGGGCGGGGTTTGAACCGTCGACCTTTCGGTTTTCAGTCCACTCCTTTACTGGTTGAGCTATTGAGGCTCTAAGCTCCACTTTTGAACAAAGAGGGACTGCATAATATTGTTCCTCTTGGCAAACTCCACTATGATTTTTTTCTAATTTTCATTTTTTGCTGCCACTTTCCACATAGCAGAATTCGTATGAGCAGCGATGAGACACAGCCTCCATAAGCCACTTTTATAAGCTGTTAAGAAAAGTACAGTGACAGCTTTATGTGCTATGACTCTGCCTCAAATATTAAAAGCAACTGAATTTTTTCCTTGCACTGTGATTATAAGACTATTGTAGTCATACAGCAATGACAGAGTGAACTCTCTGTTTGATCATGAATCAATGATATCTATGTTCTGTTACAATTTCCTAACTGTTGTGAACTATAGCAATGATCTAAATGTCATATTCATTCACAAGTTTGTTCATACACACAAGAAATATCATACATTATGTTTAATATTTATACCTACAGGCTTAAATTTTACCCTTTCAATGCTAGACTAACCTTACTATCTCTCTCCAGTTCGTTTCTGAGCCATTCAAAGTCACTGTACCGCCTTCTTACACTGGACTCTTTCACTTTGAACACTGGCAAATTGGTCTGGAAGCAGGAATTGGTAGTAAAACTCAAAACAATCTTTACATAAATAGAATTCGAGAACTGTTATGGAATTTTGAACAGTACTTCTTTTGTGATGATTGTGATAAATTGTTTATAAAACTAAACCTACAAGGGTTCCAAATGCACCCTGGCCTGAGAATAATCCCACAACTTGGCCTGGCATTTCTTGTTATCACAACATCACTTCGAACTAGATAGGGCAATTCATTCCCGAGTTTTTTATCAATGAGTTACGCTATCATCTGCCAGTCGACGTTGGTATGATTTGGCACACGATCCGCCCACAAAAAGTCGCAGCTACACATCGCAAACATCGAAGTGGCGTGACCGATTAATCCAATTATCCCTTTAAGGCATTGACTGCATCCTGCCCGACTTACCCTCATGCGAACTTCGTAATCGGTATAGCGTTTCTTCCCGACTCCCATCGTTACGGGATTCACCACGTCGATCTCGAGGAAGTTTGCCGGGGCCGCGTACGCGTCGTCTAGAGTTTGTTTTTTAACATTTAAGCGTCTTGTCGCGTCGGCTGTTGCGTCTTCAGCCATCATAACTCTTTTATAAAACAAACAATCACAAACTTAATAAAGACGGCTCACTAATCAAAAAGCAAAGCAAATGAATTTGACAAATTGACAGTGAATCAACATTTTGACGTTTGGTTTGAAAAATGGCCATGTTATGGTTGCGTTCAACCATGGAGTAAATATTTATTATGACTATGCGTTCAATATACGTTATGTAATTATCAGTTTAAAAAAATGGCGTAACTAGTTAAGTCGAAGGTAACTGATTAACTAGTTACTTAGTACAAAATAAGTAAAAACAAATTCATTTAGAATAGTTTGATCTAATCAATAAACTAAAATTAAGTCGAATGCTACACACTCGATCTAGATCGGCGATATTTGGATCGATCCATAGTCTTAATAGACCCTTTTACCGTGCATTCGTTTTACTCTTTGAATGAAGTGTTTATGAACAAGCGCCTTTGCTGTGCTTAGGTCTGTGTGTGAGTGTAGGTCCCAATAAAAAATGGTAGGCATAATATCGCCGATCTAGATCGACTCGAGTGTGTAGGTGTAGCATTCGCCTATGAAATTGTCAAGTCTCTAATCTATAGATGTTTTCTGACTTTTGAGTTCAATTTCAGTATTGCGATATTAGAAAAAACCGGCCAAGCGCGAATCAGACTCGCGCACTGAGGGTTCCGTACCACAATCGTATTTTATCGCCATTTTGCACGATAAATCAAAAACTATTATGCCTAAAAATAAATAAAAATCGGTTTTAGAATGTACAAATAAAGTCCTTTCATATGATACCCCACTTGGTATAGTAATCTTACTTTGAAAGTTCAAAATAGCAATATTTGTTCATGACAATTTAATTTTTTTGTCATGTAACTACAAATTCACGGTTTTCAGATTTTTCCCCGAATGCCTGCTATAAGATCTACCTTCCTGCCAAATTTCATGATTGTAGGTCAACGGGATGTACCCTGTAGGTTTCTTGACAGACCGACAACAAAGTGATCCTATACGGGTTCCGTTTTTCCTTTTGAGGTACGGAACCCTAAAAACCTACCATTTTAGTAGAATCATAATTAAATTTTCGTGCTTCCGCGTTGATTGACTTTTTAACTTCAGGTAGATGACCTTATGTGGTTCAGAAAATGTATGATTCTATTATGTTTTGGTAACCCAGAGGCAATTAAAAACAGTAATGGCAATAAAAGTTTATTTCTATATTACAATTTACAATTCGATAAATATTTTATTCTTAACTTGTTGACACTGTTAAAACGAGACAGCGTTATATCGCTGGCATAAATCTGTCTCGTTTTAACTGAAACTTAAGGCTGAGCTAAGTCGAAGTGCGCTCTATAGATCTCAGCCTGAGAGCAGACCCGTGCTCTGTAGTGTACATCTAAATATATAAAAGGCAAAGGTGACTGACTGACTGACTGACTGATCTATCAACGCACAGCTTAAACTACTGGACGGATCGGACTGAGATTTAGCATGCAGATATAGCTATCAAGACATAGGCTTCCGCTAAGAAAGGATTTTTGAAAATTCAACGCCTAAGGGGGTGAAATAGGGGTTTGAAGTTTGTGTAGTCCACGCGGACGAAGTCGCGAGCATAAGCTAGTTCTATATAAACTGGCTCATAGGGTCTTCTTCCCTGCGGCGTTTCATCATGTAGGCCTCCATCTCCTCCTCCGTGGGTTCCTTGACTTGCATCATACTGTTGTACGGACGTTTCCTTTCATCTACGGATAGCAGGTACTCGGCGTGCTTCTGTTTTCTTTCCTCCATCTCTAGAGCCTGAATGGAATAATAAAATTAAAAACCAGCCAAGTGCGAGTCAGACTCGCACACTACTGGTTCCGTACTACAGTCGTATTTTTACGACTGTAGTTAAAACTATTATGCGTAAACATAAAAATAAAACGGTTTTAGAATCTACGCATAAAGCCCTTTCATATGATTTACCCCACTTGGTATAGTAATTTTACTTATTTTATTTTGAAAATTGAAAATACTATTATTTGTTCATGAACACATTTTAAATTTTTTTGCGATTGACAAATTCACAGTTTTCGGATTTATTCCAGAGCTACCCTAGCTACCAAATTTCATGATTCTAGGTTAACGGGAAGTACGCTATAGGTTTTCTTGACAGACACGACGGACAGACAGACACAACAAAATGATCCTATAAAGGTTCCTTTTTCCTTACGAGAGGTAGGGAACACTAAAAATAGATAAATACATAGTCAAGAGTGAATAAGCATCTTCTAGACAGCATCATTAAAAAAATAAGCTTGTGTATAATGCGTACAAAATGAGATCTCACCCGCCATTTTAACTTTATATGTCAACTGTCATATCAAAAGTACAATTTTAGTCCTTAACTTATTGGTGAACCGCTGCTCGATTGCGGAAGAATTACCTTTTTGAGTTTATCCTCCTCGCGCTTTCCCTTCTTCAATTCCTTCTTTTTCTTCTTGGAGCGCTTTTTGTTCTTCTTTTTTCTGCTTGTCTTCTCAGTTTTGGACCGTTTGTCGTGCTCCGAGTCGGAAGAACTGCTGTCAGAACTCGAATCCGATGATGATGAAGATTTTAGCGATTTATCTGTACAGATAATTATTAATTAATAAGTATAACTCAGCGGGCGATGGAGAGAGCTATGCTTGGAGTTTCTCTACGTGATCAAATCAGAAATGAGGAGATCCGTAGGAGAACTAGAGTAACCGACATAGCTCAACGGGTTGCGAAGCTGAAGTGGCAATGGGCAGGGCACATAGTTCGTAAAACCGATAGACGTTGGGGTCCCAAAGTGCTGGAATGGCGACCTCGCACGCAGAACACGAAGAGACTGCGTCGAGGTGTGACGACAGAATGCCCCTCTTCACATCTCTCACTGGGTTTAAATACCTTAATATTAAAATGTGGATAAATCCCAATTAGTTGGAGTCACGTATGGCAATGAAGTTATATCTTGCTGATACTAAATAATCAAAAGTTACAGATTTAGTCAAAATTTATTTAATTTATTTATCTTACCAAACTTTACTTTTTCATCCACACCTTGCGAGCTATTTTATTTTATTTTATTTTTTCTTTATTATACATTAAAAAAAAAAACTATCGTACAATTTTCCTATTCTTACAATTTACAACATCTATTTCAATGTATTATTTCTTCTTTTATGTCCTATATCACTTTAAATTTAAAAACTATAAATACTTTATTTCATTTTATTTATCCATTTACTCGCCAACTTTATATATTCTATGCCACTGACGTTTAGGTAATATTTAAAAGGCGGTCACTGAAAATCAGCGTTGGGGCGTCTGGTACCTCAGATATTTGCTCTAGAGGTTTGTGTCTGAGGGGCCCGACGTCTCAACACAAGCTGAGTGGCCTACTTGTTCGAGGTGTTGCACTGCTGTACAGGACGATATTGCCTACACCATGTACCACCTATATACCTCGAATAAACATTATTCTATTCTATACTGCGCTGGACTCATGACCTAGTGCCGCCTTCGAGAATGGTTTGAACTAGGTTATCGGGATATGTAACAAGCCGAATTGGACTGTAAATTGAATGTATGGATAACTTTGTAAATTGAATGTATGGATAATTCAGAGCCTCAATAGCTCAACCGGTAAAGGAGTGGACTGAAAACCGAAAGGTCGACGGTTCAAACCCCGCCCGTTGCACTGTTGTCGTACCTACTCCTAGCACAAGCTTGACGCTTAGTTGGAGAGGAAAGGGGAATATTAGTCATTTAACATGGCTAATATTCTTATTTAAAAAAAAAAAAAAAAAAAAAAACTTTACCTTCCTTTTTGTCTTGTTTTTGTAGAGCTCTGTCAGTTTCCGGTACCTCCAGCACCACCGACTTGCCGGCTTCACCCACGCAGTATGACATCTGAACAACATAAAAAAGTTAGTCTAAGGAGTCAAAATTTGTAAAAAGCCATCAGGTGCCTTCCGGGATCAAAAGTAGCCTATGTCCTTTCCCGGGATGCAAGCTATCTCTGTATTAAATTGGCAGACAGATAGACACACTTTCGCATTAATGATATTTGTTTGGACTAGTAAGTACAGTACGCGGCCGAAAGTAATGTACATCGACCTTTAGAAGAAACTAGCTCATGCTTGCGACTTCGTCCGCGTGGACTACACAAATTTCAAACCCATATTTCACCCCCTTAGGGGTTGAATTTTCAAAAATGCTTTCTTAGCGGGGGCCTACGTCATAATAGCTATCTGCATGCCAAATTTCAGCCTAATCCATCCAGTAGTTTGAGCTGTACGTTGATAGATCAGTCAGTCAGTCAGTCAGTCACCTTTTCCTTTTATATATTTAGAATAGCAAATTTGTAGAGCACTGTCTCTGTCGTTGAGACCGACAAAACGTCATATAGGTATGAGTGACAGAGACAACGCTCTACAAAGCCGAAACGTCATTCTAAAGGCTGATGTACATTACTTTCAGACGCGTACTGTATGAAGGAAATTATAGAAATGAAGGCACCGGCATGAGGAATCCATACTAATATTATAAATGCCAAAAGTGTGTCCGTCTGTCTGTCTGCTATCGTTTCACAGCCCATCCGTTCAACCGATTTTGACGAAATTTGGTACAGCGATAACTTGCATCCATGGGAAGGACATAGGCTACTTTTTATCCCGGAAAATCAAAGAGTTCCCACGGGATTTTTAAAAACCTAAATCCACGCGTACGAAGTCGCGGGCATCAGCTAGTCTGTATATAAAGCTTACCTTAATAAAGGAGTGGCAGCATTTGTACCCCCACTGTCCATCTCTCCAATAGGAGCCCCAAACTGACGTGTGGTTGTTTAGCAGGACATCCTCTTCGTATTTGCTCCTGTAATAGAAATGAATGAATGAATGAATGAATGAATTATTTATTCAATAAAATGCAGGTACAATAGGTTGAAACAATGTCTGATGAGCCTTATACATTTTACCGTAACTGGAAAGGACGCACTTGTAGCATTGCTTACAGACGACGCGACCGGCAGCCGAAACCACCCGCGGGATGATTACATAAAATGTTGCAGTAGCGACAGCAACGCGACAGCAGTAGCAATCCGACAGTTCATTTGCTGTCTCTCTTCTTCTTCTTCTTATTTTGCTTTGTGGCTATTGCTCTCTCTTTCTAGCCGGACGTGTGACAGCAATGATCGCGAGATTTACGCCTGTCGCAAGCCTGTCACGAGATACGTAATCACCCCGCCGATTATGTAAAAAGAAAAAGGATGCCCCACCCCTTTCAGTTTTTTGCCCATTGCACTCTGGAACCGAGTAGCAAAGGGCAAAAACAATCGAATGAATCGAACAATTTAACAATCGATTGTTGATTTACTTTACTTCACAAAAACTATCGAATAAAATCGACAATCGATTGTTTAATTTGTAGATTGCTCTACAAATGCGGAGCACACAGTCAGACCAGCGCGCTTTGTAACAATTGAACAATCGATTGTTTGTCGATTGTTCAATTGTAATTCGATTGTTTTTCGATTGTTCAATTGTTATTCGATTGTTATCGAATAAAAACTCTCAAAGGCTTCTGGTGCCGTCGCGATTGTACTGCACGAACACTTCGCTCTGCGCCAGCAGCAGCTCCCGCGGCGGGGCTCTCAGATGCTCTTCCCCTCCGTACTTGTCCAGCATTGATTGTTTCACCTGGAACCGAGTATAGTACTCACTTGGCTAACTGCTTCTCAGCCGCCCCCACCCTGGTGCCATCGCGATTGTACTGCACGAACACCTCGCTCTGCGCCAGCAGCAGCTCCCGCGGCGGGGCTCTCAGATGCTCTTCCCCTCCGTACTTGTCCAGCATTGATTGTTTCACCTGGAACCGAGTATAGTACTCACTTGGCTAACTGCTTCTCAGCCGCCCCCACCCTGGTGCCATCGCGATTGTACTGCACGAACACCTCGCTCTGCGCCAGCAGCAGCTCCCGCGGCGGAGCTCTCAGATGCTCTTCCCCTCCGTACTTGTCCAGCACTGATTGTTTCACCTGGAAACAAGTTATTGAAGTGAAACCTCTTTACTTGCTGGAAGCTGTAAAACAGGGCTGGTCAGGAAAATGGTAATAATTTTCAAAATCAAAATAGTAGACATAAGTACTTCTTTGTAAATACGGGTGGAAACATTCATTTTTTCTTTTGGGTAAGACATTTCCGAGGTTTTTCTGGGTGCTCATGAAAATATCTTCCCAGAGAATCTGCGCCGTGCGACTGAAAGTGAAAGTTCTCCATCCTATAAACGTCATATCTAACGGGTCAAAGTGGAAAAACGGACACATGTATAGCTTATAGCCTTAAGCTCCAGCGCACAGACATCTTCAGACTATGCCAGTAGTCTGTCACGACTCTGATGCACATAATCTGCTATAGCCACACTCTTATGCACAAACGTAGCATTCTCCTAGGGAAACGCATCGTACACCCTGAGAAAGCTTCTCTAATTCCAGTCAAAAAAAGTGCTGCTGCAACAAGTTTTAAGGAACTATAAAGTGGTGGCGATCACAATGGATCAGAGACGGACGAAGTGATACAGGATATCCAAGAACCTGCATAGCCCCAAAAAAAAGATGAAGATACCACATACCTGAGTCTTGAACTGGTCCTTCTTCTCCTCGTACTGTCGCTGCAGCATCTGCAGCTTGGTGGGCTCTGCTAACAAGTGCACGTCCAGGCCCTTGCAGTGCGCCTCCCACGCAAACATTTGCGCCGTGGCGTGCGTCCGAGTGTCGCCTGTGAAACGGACGAAGTTCTCTCCCGCGTATTCTGACCTATCAAACAAAAAACAGAATAAGGATTCCAATTTTAAAATTAACTATCTATCTACTGTAATAGTGCTTGTGCTACTTTATTTTTCTAGGTCACAAGAACATAGTGAACTGTAAGTACGTGTTAGAATAAACTAAGGACAGTTATTAGCCCATAGGCTAGATGGTAGTAGTAATAAAGCTGCCATTTTATAATGGTGCTTTATGGTAGGAAAAAAAAAAAAAAAAAAAAAAAACTATCTATCGACCCGCGATGCGTCGGTATAATTTTATTATGATGGTGCTTTAAAATTTTAAAACTACCTACTAGTATAATTATTATACTAATTACTGTAAAATAATATCATACTTAACATGTACCTACTAGAAATTAGAAATGTATATAACCTATGATTACCTACTTAACCTATTTTAATTCGGTACCTACTATGTATTCACTGTGCGCTTTAAGATGAAATTTTGTAACCCACTTTTTAATAGCCTGTAAGTTCCATGTAAGTGGAAATTTCTTTATGGAACAATGGGGCCGATTCTCTAGTACACAATCTCTAAACTAAACTAAATTAACAGGTTTAAATCTAGTGCTTTCCTTTTCCGCAAGCAACACTATGAAAGGGATAGCAATAGATTTAGACGTGATATTTTAGTTTAGTTTAGAGATAGTGTACAAAGGAATTAGCCACAATAAATGTCTTAAACCAGAACTATTATAACAGTACGATTCAAACGTAAATGCGCCCCTGAAGTTTGCGCACGACGTTGCGCAGAACACACATTTTGGGTGTCCGAGGTCGGGGAGGTAGCGGGGAGGGTAACAGCGCACGTCTCGCTCCTACATTCCCGCCAGTTCCTTGGTGCGTCTCTCTCTCGCTATACGTGTCTTGTTTATTTGTACCATTGATGTTGGAATCCCCCTCTACTTGATGAAGCATGTGGGCGGGGTAGGCGAGCCGCGGATATGAGCAAACGCTCATATCAAAGTCTTTTGAGCACATTACTATGGGCCATT
The DNA here is from genome assembly GCF_902806685.2 of Maniola hyperantus. Lineage (NCBI taxonomy): Eukaryota > Metazoa > Arthropoda > Insecta > Lepidoptera > Nymphalidae > Maniola > Maniola hyperantus. The sequence continues at coordinate 1,647,964 of NC_048546.1, read as the reverse complement.
TTTGCCCAATTGTCACCGTGATTAGAGCTGCCGTACAAAACTCGAAAAGATGCCGAGTTTTACTGTAATTATAAGTCGTATGCGAAATAAAAATGTGAGTCCGGGTAAATAAAGGAATTTCTTTCGTCCATAAGATAAAAATCTACTAAAATATTTGTAGATCGAGGCATAATCTCGAAAAATTATATCGGTTGACAATGTTAAGAGCGTTCAACACAATTATCGATTTTTTAGGAATTATTCATGTGCGAAGTGCTACAGATATTAGGAGTAATAACGAATAAAAAGGTTGAAATATTTAAGAACAAGCCTTTTTTAAAGATCTATTGCTAATGAATTATTAATTTTATTGAAAAATAATAATCCTATCAAATCCTTATTCTTGCGGAAGACGTTTACTAAATTATACGATTTTGAGTGCGTCTTTAGTTAACATATAACCACGAAAAACACATATAATAAACACATTCTCTGGTTATTTCTAACAAAGACATTTATTTCTAACATACAAAAACTACAGTGATATCAAAACTCAGTCTTTCACACGGTAAATACTCAAAGCCCCGTTTGTTTTAGTGGTTTACTAAAACATCGGAAACACACGAGTATCTCGTAATGCCTACAATAAGAAAAGATAGACATAGCAATGCTAAGAAACATAAGGCCAAGCTATCCATACGAATAGTCTTACAGTGTCACTTAGAAGAATATAAGAACTGTCTTGTGGGCACTAAAGCCACCGAAAGCCTTATGAGAAGAGTTTTTCGATGGAATGACCTTCTCCCAACTCTTGACACACTCATAAAAATACCAATGACTGATTACAGATGACCTAGAAATATCAAAACAAAAAAGAACTGTTATGCATGGTCTTTTAGTAAATCCTACTAAATCACAGGCTACTTTTGAAATTGGCCCAGCTACGAAATTGTATTGTGCCAATTTCAAGTCTTCCAATCATAGCTAATGATGATCACGTATCGTGGTCAAGCAGAGCAAACTTTCCGTGTGCGTAAAAGTGAAAACTCTAGGGCAACAAGATTATAAAGATAGCCAGACGTGAATAACTGACTAGGATACCCTTAAGGCTCTTGAAAACTATCAGACAGACGGTTACGAAACAAAAAATGTTCGACAACTTGGGTCACTGGTGATTTGTGAACCAGTGAAAAAAAACTTCACATCCATACAAAATTTATTTTTAATTTTCATAAGGCTCCCTAGAACATTTTTGTATGGAACTCTTTTTTGACACTTGGCATGTGCACAGAGCTTGAAGGTTTTCTTTCAGAAAAAAAATCCTTAAAGTCACAATTGTACAAAATTTATTGGAGTACCTTAATTACAAATTATAGACCTATCTCAGTGCTAACAATGCTTTCAAATGTCATCTAGAAAATTCTGAACAACCAGCCAGCCAGCTTCTTGAATAGACATAACATATTATTATCTGAGAATCAGTTTCCGGAAGGGAAAGTCTACAGAAGATGCCATCAACCTTCTGACTGATCAAATTGTTAATCGTATAGAAGCTAAAAACAAAGTAGTAGGCGTGATTATTGATCTCACCAAGGCTTTTAATACCGTCTCTGTTCCTATTCTTGTAGGCAGATTAGAAGCTATTGCTATAAGGGGATATACACTAAGTACCTATCTTCAAGGATTATCGCTGCTGCGGTCGGGGAAAAAAGATGGCCAGCAAACAAAACAAATTCATACAAAAATTTCCTTCATTTTCAAACAAACAAAGATTCAAAGATTCAAAGATTCAAAGATTCTTTATTTGCGGAAACATTTTACAACGAGATGTTATTACATAAAATTGTCCAGTAGAAATGTTTCGCCTGCCTAATATTTAATTAGGCATGCAAAACAATTAGTAAACCTAGTAAAACAATAACTATAAGTAATTTGACGCACGTTGTCTTTGTCTATGTTAAAATTCAAAATTTAAAAATGTCTAAGTTGAAAAAAATTCGTTAATGTTATATAATGTCTTGTCTATTAAAAAATCATGCAATTTATTCTTAAATTTATTTATATTATTACATTTCCTTATCTCCCCTGGTATCTTATTATATATCTTTACCGCCATGACATAAACACTTTTGTTAAGGAATGAGGTTTTGTGAGTGGGAAACCGAAATCTGTCTTTACAGCGTTCTCGGTTAATTCGAACAAACAAATTTTCGTTATTTCTTAAAAATAGAGCTAGTTCGAATATATATAGCGATGATACAGTGAGAACATTGAGTTTTTTAAAGTAAGGCTTGCAACTATCCCTTTTTTTAATCTTACATATCGCTCTTATGCACCTTTTTTGGGCAATAAATACGTGATTGATCTCACTTGTGTTTCCCCAGAAGATTATGCCATAGCGAAGAATTGAACAAAGAACTTGCGAAGTGGTCCCACGCGTCAACGCTCTTAATTTTGGGCTTGCGTGTGTCGATAATTTTATCGATAGTGTATTTTTGTTAATAAAGGCTAAACATATTGTGGTACCTATTGTTATAAAAAAGTTTAAGTACTATAGCATAATTTATAGTAGGTAGTAATACAACAATAGTAGATCTATTTATATAATAAGACTTCCTCCGGCCTGACTGACAGACTGATCTATTTACTATCTAGTCTATCAATATACTTATATAAATTCTATCAATCCGCACATGGCCAGCGTGGTAGACTACGACCAAACCCTTCTCACTCTGAGAAGAGACCCGTGCTCTGCAGTGAGCCGGCGATGGATTGATCATGATGATGATGGACAACAATAGATTGCATATTTTATACTTTGCCAAAACAAGACAGGTATATCATGGATTGACTAGGTATTCTAGAGAATGACTGAATTATAGACATTTCCGGTACCATTATTGATTTTGAAATCGTAAGAACAGGATCTCGGCTGAAGTGAGAAGATTGGTAACTTAGGTAGGTACATACTGATATTTAACATACATATAAGTCGAGTTGAGAACCTTTTTTTCGAAAGTCTGTTAGAAATCGTCATGTATGTAAATAAATTTAAACAATGCCATACCATCTTTAACTGCCCTTTAAGATAGCCAATAATTATGACGTATTGATAATTATTATCGATATCGACTTAAAATTGTTACACATCACTATTTGTCAGTGGCTTGTGTATTGCCAGTGACGTACAAAAATTTTCACAATAATTTAATTAATTATTTTTAAAGTGATTACTTCGAGCGACATGTAGTTTATATAGTGAAACATGTTTTTGAGATGTTTGCACAATAAGCACAATAATTATCAACGCTTGGAACATGATATTAAGAACTGAAAATATTTATTGTGCAAATTTTTATCATAGCTGGCAATACAATACTTGAATGGTACTTCAAAATCAACCCTACCGTTAAGAAGATACAGACGATTTTTGCTTGTAATTTTTTGACCAATAGTAGAGTCGCGATGGCTGTGTGCTGAATACGCTATTCTTTAAGATAGTGTGCGAGGTGGCTCGCGCGGTTTTCATACAAAAGTAACTTCATCAGCGTTCTATAGTATTTATTATTCTAGGATTTGTACAGTCGAGTTGAGAAGTTACTTTGTTTACGCTTGCTTATTCGCCTCAGTTTGAACAGAGCTTAACTGTGTTCAAACTGAGGCGAATAACGCGCGGGACGCGGGGACGCGATTTAGAGTAATTCGCTCGCTCGCTTAGCCTCTCAAACTGATGCGACTTCCCGCGTGTCATTTTTGGTTCTTCAATAGACAAACATCATGTCTCTTGATTTCGAAGATGAACTTTTACTGTTGTTAGCAGTAGCAGAAGAAGAATCACAAGATTCGAGGTAAGTAATATAAATTCTCTTTCACTTTTTGTAAAAATAGTTCTATATTGAACGGCATTGCGAGATCAAAAAATCCCGCCGGGCGTCCCGCTTTAGTTTCGCTTCAACATGAGCGACTACTCGCTTCAATTTGAACACGTCCATACAAGTCAGCTGACACAATCGGCGCGAGCGACTTCTGTCCCGCGTCCCGCGCGTTATTCGCCTCAATTTGAACAGAGCTTTAAGCTGAGGTGGAACCTACCGCCGCCCGTTAAGTGGTTTAGTTCTCGAGTGTACCATGCGCAAGATCGCAAAGCTAACTTCACGCAGACGCATTTAAGATTGAATCGTACTATACTTAACTTATTGTTATTACCTACATTATTAGACTCATGTAGGTTACATTACTGGATTGGTTGGTGACTCAAAATGGTTAATGATCAGACATTTTTGGCTCTGATATTTGTATGGGATTATATAACAGAGGAGTGCTATACTAACTTCTTTCCGAGGACAGAGTATAGTAATTTTTTTTTAATATTTTTTATTCGTCAGCCCTTGACTGCAATCTCACCTGGTGATAAGTGATGATACAGTCTAAGATGGAAGCGGGCTAACTGGAAGGGGTATAGCAGTTTTTATTAAGCCCATGCCCCTTTGATTTGTACACGGCATTATACCGGCACGCTAAATCGCTTGGCAGCACGGATTTGCCGGTAGGGTGGTAACTAGCCACGGCCGAAGCCTGCCACCAGACAATATAATAAGCACTTACTCAGCCGCCTCTGGGTTAGGGTTGTCCCTCATGGAGCGCGTCTTGGGGTCGTAATAAGCGGAGTTGATGTCGAGGTTGCGCAGATACTTGGCGGTGTCCTCGCGAATACGCAGGTTGCGCACTGTGATGCGCTGCTTGGAATCCACCTGTACACCAAAGTTTACTGAAATTCATTTTTTGTTGAGAGTTTTTGGGTTTCGCACTTGTCTTGTGGGAATGAGTGTAATATTTCATAATAAAATTCCACAAACAATTTTAGACTTGCCTTTACACAAGTTTAAAAAATCTATTAAAAGTATGCTCTTGAAAAAAGCATATTATACAGTGGAAGACTATGTAAATGATAAGAAAGCTTGGATTTGACTCCCTCCAGCAATGCACGGGGCTGCAATTGCTTGTACAGTATGGTATAATAATATTGTAAATGGATCACTTGAAACGAGCAACCGCCGAGTTTCTTGATGATTCTTCTCGGTAGGAACGGCATTCCGAACCAGTGGTAAATTAAACTAGTTAACGATTCAAAAGATTGTAATAAATCTACTTGAATAAAATATATTCTATTCTATTCTATTCTTGTCACTGGTACTGATTCTGAGCACAAACTAATTTTAGAGTATTCGCATACTCTTCTTGCTACTGTAATATGAAAAGGACAGACGCAGTTTGACATAATTTAATTTAATTTTTAGATGTTAAAACCCGTGATTTTCGTCGTCGCGAGCCTACTGTTTAAATTTGTAGCGTGCACTAAAATTTACAGTGTTTAAATGTAAATTTCATGTTCTGTGCCTTTTTAGCATTGTTAAAAAGAAAAGGATGCAGATACTCTAAATAAATTTAGAGTATCTGCATCCTTTTCTTTTTACTAATGCTAAAAAAGGAACGGAACATGACTTTCACATTTAAAGACTCTAAATTTTAGTGCACAATACAAATTTAAACAGTAGGTTCGCGAGTGCGTGCTAAAATCACAAGTTTTACCATCTAAAAATTAAATTTAGAAATGTCAAACTGCTTCTGTCCTTTTCATATTACAATAGTAAGAAGAGGGTGCGAATACTCTAAAATTAGGTTGTGCTTAGAATCGGTGCCATTGGGGCCGATTCTCTTGTACACAATCTCTAAACTAAACTAAATTAAGAGGTCGAAGTCTAGTGCTATCCTTTTCCGCTAGCAACAGTATGAAGGGGATAGCAATATATTTAGACGTGTCATTTTAGTTTAGCTTAGAGATTGTGTACAACGGAATTAGCCACACTGTTGTGTTAATTTAAGATTGATTTTTTATGATCAGTATCTTCAATAAACCACAGTATAAGTATAGTATAGTTGTTGCATTTCACGATGGCGAGTGTCTCATGGTTGTGTGTAAGTCGTATCGGTATAAGTAAGGTACAGTAAATGTGTGCGTTTGCGAGCGCTTGCTCGCGACTGATTGGTCCGACATGCACGCACACTTACGCAATGTCCGTGTATACGACGTAACCACAATTAGGTATTTGACTACATCAAAAATAAATTATTTCTCAGTGATTATTTTATTTTATTTTATTATAAAGGCACACAAAACAGGTTTCAGCTATAAATGGACCAAATAAAAATAAAAGACAATAGATTAAGATCTAAGCGGTAACCCTTAATATGTGTACACAACAATGCTTAAATAAATATATGCACTAACTAACTGATATGATACAATTTATAAAAACACAGAAAAAAGAAATACAAGAAAATTAACTATGAAAAATATACTTAAAGTGGAGAAGATGCAAAATGTTCATAAATATGTTTTTTAAATGTGTCCAAATTATTATTAAATAGAGGGTCTTCCAAAATACGTAAAATCTACGTCCTTTGTTGGTTTTAAGTGTAATAACCATTTTAAATTATCGATTAAACTAAAAAAAGCACGTCAAATGATTGTGACGTCACACACAGGTATTATATAGAATATCGCATACTAAGCGCGCGTTTTGACGTTTGATAAAAAGTTACTGATTTGACTAGTTGTCAAATACCGTATTAGTAAAGTTCACTCGCCTTCGTGAATTGCAAGAACTATAATAAAATATAATGTGTTACCTTAGTACCGGGCATGTCCACTTCGTCCACATATTTGTCTTCATCCTCACCTTCTAATTCATCTTCTTCTGTTGCAGTGGGATCTAAAACATTTTATTCAGATACAAGTTAGCCCTTGACTGCAATCTCACCTGATGGCAAGTGATAATGCAGTCTAAGATGGAAGGGGTATGGCAGTTTTTAAAAAACCCATGCTCCTTTGGTTTCTGCACGGCATCGTACCGGAACGCTAAATCGCTTGGTGACACGACTTTGCCGGTAGGGTTGGAACTAGCCACGGCTGAAGCCTGCCACCAGACCAGAACAGAAATTTAGAAATTCCAAATCCCCGCCAGGAATCAAACCCAGCACCTCCCACTAATAAGACCACAGCGTTTACCACTGGGCCAGGGAGGTCGTTAAATGTTGGTTTTTCAGAAAATGTTTTTCAATTTCAAAAACAAGATGGCGGAGAAAAAATGCATGTTTACAAGGTTTTCAGGGATACTCTAATGTAGATAAAGGGTAAATACCACGATTAATTTAGCGTTTGTTACTTGTCGATATTTCAACCCAATTGCACCTCGACAGCTCGAACTCGCACTGCAGTCCCGTCGTGACCACGACCCGTGTAATTGTGTTGAAATATCGACAAATAAAAACGCCAAATTAATCGCGGCTATGTACCCGTTATCTACAATAAAATGTGTCATCAAACCACAAAATAAGCTTAAAATCATTAATATGATACTCATTTTCAAATCAAAACAATGACAATGACAATTCTGTATAATTGCATAAAAGAAATGCGAGTCATTTCCAAGGTTTTTTGGAGTGCTGATTACGAAAATCCATACTAATATTATAAATGCGAAAGTGCATCTGTCTGTCTGTCTGCTAGCCTATCACGGCCCATCCGTTCAACCGATTTTGACGAAATTTGGTATAGCTTGCATCCTGGGGAAGGACATAGGCTACTTTTGATCCCGGAAAATCAAAGAGTTCCCACGGGATTTTTAAACACCTAAATCTACGCGGACGAAGACGCGGGCATCATCTAGTTCTAAATAAATTTAAATAATATTGTGAGCTTCTTGCTAGTCTAGTTGATTCACTAGCTTCTGCCGTAACTTGTAGCTCCAATACTAACCTTGCTCTAATCTCTGAGCCCTCAACTCCCTCTTGGCCTCCTCCACCTTCTGATACTCCTCAATGATGGCCTTGTGCTGCGCCGGGTCATAACCGTTCCAGCGATCACGCTTGCCATCATAGCTCAGATTAAGGTCTGGCTGACTGAACTCATCGGGAGCTATGCCTGCATTTGTGAACTTTGCTCCAATCTAAAATCAGTACCTCAGTACCCTTAATATAAATGCGAAAGTGTGTTTGTTTGTTGGTTTGTTGGTTTATTGGTTTGTTGGTTTGTCCTTCAATCACGTCGCAACGGTGCAACGGATTGACGTGATTTATTGCATGGGTATAGATAAAGACCTGGAGAGTGACATTTTATCCCGGAAAATCAAAGAGTTCCTACGGGATTTTTAAAAAACCTAATTCCACGCGAACGAAGTCACAGGCATCAGCTAGTAGGGAATAGGTTTGTGTATTATAAGAGAACTAGCTTGTGCCCGCTATTTCGTTCGCGTGGACTACACAAATTACAAACCCCTATTTTACCCCCTTAGGAGTTGACAAAAATCCTTTCTTAGCGGATGTCTACGTCATAATAGCTATCTGCATGCCAAATTTCGGCCCGATCCGTCCAGTAGTTTGAGCTGTGCATTGATAGATCAGTCAATCAGTCAGTCAGTCAGTCAGTCACCTTTTCGTTTTATATATTTAGAATACTTTAGGGAAGCTGAATATTATGTCTGTGTAAATGATACGAGTTTCCAGAACCTTACCAAAGAATCAGTACTTATCAGTTATTATAAATGCGAAAGTGTTTTTTTGTTGGTTTGTCCTTCAATAACGGTGCAACGGATTGACGTGATTTTTTGCATGGGTATAGATAAAGACCTGGAGAGTGACATAGGTTACTTTTTATCACACGGGATTTTTAAAAACCTAATTCCACGCGGACGAAGTCGCGGGCATCAGCTTGTACTAACTATTACTACGTAAAGAAATAACACTTACTCCCCCGCGCCCGCAACTAAATGATACACCTAGTAGTAGTATGTAAAACGTTGTCCTTGTCCCGCTCGGTTTACTATAGCGATGTCCTTGTCCCGCTCGATTTACGTATAGTGCTATTCTTGTCAATATTGGTTGATTTAATCTGTTTGCTTGTATGGAGTATCAGGGGTGTGCTATTATATTGGTATACTAGCTAATGCCCGCGACATCGTACGCGTGGATTTAGGTTTTTAAAAACCCTGTGGGAACCCGTTTTCGTGACGTGACGTGATTGAAGGACAAACCAATAAACCAACAAACAAACACAATTTCGCATTTATAATATGGGTAGCGATAATATGGGTAGTGATATGTAAAAATCTTATGTTCACAAAAATATTTACTTTTCTTGGTCTCTCCAAGCAATCTTTTTTCTTGTGTGTCATTGCACCACAGTTTTCACAGGCTCCCTTTCTGTACTTTGTTGCAGAACTCGCCTACAAAATAGAACATCACCAATTTATAGACAAGAATAAGAAGACTTACAAAATACTAAATAATTATTATAATGTCCCTAATTTTGAGAGCATGTTTCTGAGAAGGAGCAATCCTAGATTAAGGGGACATGGTATGAAGCTACAATATCAATTGCCATCGTCAAACCCATTAAAACACTTTCTGACCAACAGAGTTGTTCACATATGGAATAAATTGCCTAAGGATGTGGTTATGTCAAGTTCTGTTAACCAGTTCAAGAATAGATTGGAAAAACATTTGGAAGACTTGAAGCACTTCTGATATAGATGCATCAGCAAAAGCTGCTTAGTCTAATAAAAATAATAATAACAATCCCAAAAACTACAGTTGAACCTGGATAAGTGAAAACCCTCTTTTTGATGAATCATCTGCAATTTTTATCCTTTAAGTCAAGAGTGAATAGTTTCAACTGTAGTTTTTTTATATTAAACTAGCTTATGCTCGCGACTTCGTCCGCGTGGACTACCCAAATTTCACCCCCTTAGGGGTTGAATTTTCAAAAATCCTTTCTTAGCGGATGCCTACGTCATAATAGCTATCTGCATGCCAAATTTCATCCCAATCCGTCCAGTAGTTTGAGCTGTGCGTTGATAGATCAGTCAGTCAGTCAGTGAATAAGTCAGTCAGTCAGTAAGTCACCTTATCATTTTATATATTTAGATACTTGCTGATTTTAGGAAAACAGTCAAGTGTGAATTGGACTCGCACAATATGGGTTCTGTACCATTGTACAAGAGAACACTTTTTTATGCTACTACAAATTCATGGTTTTCGGATATTTACTATTTACCTTTAATTGTGCTATATGACATTGCTATCTGCCAAATTTCATGATTTCAGGCGATTTTCATGATTTTCTGACTTGCATTTTAATTTCCATGACTGGTCTTGAAAGATATGGAGAACAGACATACAGACATACAGACAGACAACGAAATGATCTTATAAGGGTACCTTTTTTTCTTTTTGAGGTATGGAACGCTAAAACTTAATGTTTACCTAGGTTTCAACTATAGTTTTGTTTGATATTAGATACTTTGTTGATTTTAGATGCAAAAATTGTTGATGTAGATGAGTACATACTGTAACTCCTTTATTGTAGTATAAATCAAGTTTAGTGAACTGCCCCTCTCTGTCTTCCTGGGGTCTCTGATGCTTCAAGGTGGGGCCGGCGGTGCCATAATACCATGGTGCTGATGATATGTACTGTGGAATATGGGGATTTATATCCTTGCCTGGAATAATAAGATGAATGAACAACTTTTGTATTTACATATACTTATTAAACAACTATAGAAATTATGTGAGGAATTTTATTCTGCTTTCATGCATCAAGCTGTGCCACCAAGCGATTTAACGTTCCGGCATGATGCTGCGTAGAAACCGGTCAGGGGATATCTTCCAAACCCCTTTCAAGTTAGTCCGCTCCCATCATCATCATCAACCGATAAACGTCCACTGCTGTACATAAGTCTCTTGTAGGGACTTCCACACGCCACGTTCTTGCGCCGCCTGAATCCAGCGGCTGCCTACGACTCGTCTGATTTCGTCCGTCCACTTAGTGGGGGGTCTTCCAACGCTGAGTCTTCCGGTGCGAGGGCACCATTGCAGCACCTTGAGACCCCAACGTCTATCGATTTTACTATGTGCCCTGCCCATTGCCACTTCAGCTTCGCAACCCGTTGAGCTATGTCGGTTACCCTTTCGGACACTCTTTAGTGTGTATTTACAAATAGGTACTTGATGAACACAGTATAACAAACTACGATGCCTACCAGTTTCATCGACAGCAGCGGGCGCTGTACCCGCTTTCCGAGCCTCCTCCAACTCCTTGGCTTTCCTCCAGTCCTCTCGGGACTTCTTTTTTGGTTCATCATCTTCGTCCAAGGTGTCATCTTTGTTGCGAAGAATTTGCGACACCGATGCTCGGACGTTAATCGCCATTTTAACGTTATTCTGTAGCTAGTAACTACTATGTTACAATTTTTTTAGTAAATTACTAATGATCGCTTTATTAAATTATAACTTGAAAATAAAGTTATTTTATTATTACATATTGTGATAAAAAATAATTGCGCAAATGAGCATATATAATGTACTCTGTGCAAATGAGCAAACGAGGAATTCAAGGCAAATGACGACCAGGGTCTTAACAGATAGAACTAATGTTGTTTAGTATAAAAAATCTCCATAATTTTAGTTTGTGCAATTAGAACTAGATGGCGTTTTATCAAAAAATAAATTACGGTGCGACAAGGCTATCTTGGCGCGTGGCGAAATCGGAACTAACGGTGCCGTCAAGTGTCCCCTTTGTTCTTGTTTGAATATTCTAAGCCTTTGTTCTCCAATAGCGCCCCCCTGTCAATGTCAATCAAGTGGCAAGAGAGCCTTGTCGCACTGTAGTCTGGTATCTCTACGACTTCCCATAAAGCAAATTAAGAAGAAGAAGAAGATCTCTACGACTCAAAAAGTTTTATTTACTACTAGGTGCTACTAGCCACAGGACACTATTACTCCTATGCTACTAGCTGAAGCCCGCGACTTCATCCGCGTGGAATTAGGTTTTTAAAAACACTGAGGGAATTCTTTGATTTTCCGGGATAAAAAGTAGCCTATTTCACTCTCTAGGTCTATATCTATACCCATAGACTATATGTATAGTCTATAGTATACCCATGCAAAAAAGCACGTCAATCCGTTGCATGTTGCGACTTGATTGGAGGACAAACCAACAAACAAACACACTTTCGCATTTATAATAAGGGTACTATAGCAACCTTGACATCCATGTTTGTGCCACATTTTTGTTTACGCAGTGTTACTGCATCCGTGATCCATCCATTCAAGTGTACTGCTGGGTTATTCACTTATAAATTCATGCTAAATTCAACATAACTTAATACCTATAGAGAATGCAGTACAAAAATCATGTGTAAAGAAAAAAAGAAAATTTAGTTTTAAATAATAAATTACGGGTTTTGTTTTGTTACCTCAACTTTTAGTACTGAAAGTACTTCTCTCAATGTATAAAATAATAAATAATGCGGCCGAACTAAGAATAACACTGAATTTCTGCCATATTGCGACGTGTACCTAAGCGGGATTATAATTTTTGATTCGTATTTTCTTTGAAGTCACTACCTATAAAAATAATATATGAATTAAACCTGCACACGTGTTATACCTGTTATACGTATAGCTATATAGTTGATCTTAAAAAACTAGTATCCAAGGCCGGAAAATATTAAAAATAAATTACATACAATAGTTACTGCAATTAGAAACAGATGGCGCCACTACGAAAGATTAGCTGACGTCTCTATACCAGTATATATAATGTACTCTGTGATGATGGTATGCTATCTTAGAACTCTGCTGCTAAACTAGATTAATAGCGCCATCTAGGAGCTGGATTTAGAAATAATGTTCCAGTGTTAACATGTAAATCATTTTTAATGACAGTGTTAACATAATAAAAAATACTCAAGTTCCAATATTGTGAAAAATTAAATTAAAAACATACTTTCTTTTTATTTGGAAAAAAGAAATATTCAATTATTATAAATTTTGCTAAAATTAAGCTTTATTTTTAAAATAATAGTTAAATGTTCTTCAAATTCTAGATTTTCATATCTATGGTCAAGAAAACTGGTGACAAGTGTCAGAAAAGTTTGAAATTTGAATTCATTTCATAACGAAATTCTACAGTGGTTCTACAGTTTTGGGAGTAATTTTATTTGATATTAAAGATTTCACGACTTTTGCTTTGCTTTCGGACTCCGACGATCCCTACGTTTATTATTTTGGCTTGTTTTTTGGACTACTGTTTCTTGTGTAAACGATAACTTGGCATTCCCCCTGAACTCTGTTGCAATCTGATTTTGTTTAGTGGTTTAGAAGTTTAGATTTGTAAAATGTCTCAAAAAGTATGTTGTGTGCCTGGCTGTTCAACTGTTGCAGGCGATGGTAAGTAAATTCGTTCTGTTTTATATCAGAAAGTATTGCTTGCTGCCTCATATACTCAATTGATTCAATCGGAAGATTGCCCTTGAAAGTTATCATTTCAAGGATGCAGTGATGCAAGGATGCCTTTTTGACAAGATGCGTTAGCTCTAGCACCACAGTTTTGTTTAATTGCAAACGTGAGATGTAGGTACTAAACCCTAAAATGTTGATGTTTGAACAGTGACTTAATGTTTTTAGCACTTTTCTCAATAGAAATAAGCTATTAGTCGGATCACTATAATTAGATAAGCTTGATGTTTAATATCTTTACTTCATTATGTATTTCCAGGTATCTCACTGCACCGTTTCCCCAACCCAAATCAGCACATTGATTTGTTTCAAGTGTGGCTGAAGAAGATTGGGGGTCATGTAGCGGAATTAGATAAAGATTACATTTACAGCAACAGAAGGGTCTGTCGTAGACATTTTGAGGACATTTATTTGTACCCAACAAAGTTGTGTTCCCTAGCCATCTCATCACTCTGTTTAGCAGGTTGGTTAGACATTTTTAAAGTACCTTTGTAACTAGCAAATATTTTCACTTGCTAATTGGTATATTTTAGATATTATGTAACTTGTCACAGAATATCAGACAGCTAATGGTTTCAAGTTAATTATTTACAAGAACTTTTTATGTAGAAACATGGACAAGTCTTACTCTCTAATGTGAATGATTCATATCTCAATGTATTTACTTTATTATGGTTTTGATATTGATATTTTTATTTTAGAGAATATGGCTGCTGCTGAAGCAATAATTGTTTCTGAACCGCATACTAGCTCCAGTTTCATATCAAATTCTAATGAAATGGAAATGGCACCAGGTAATTATAAATCTTAAATCTAAATATATAAAAGGAAAAGGTGACTGACTGACTGACTGACTGATCTATCAACGCACAGCTCCAACTACTAGACGGATCAGGCTGAAATTTGGCATGCAGATAGCTATTATGATGTAGGCATCCGCTAAGAAAGGATTTTTTAAAATTTAAATCCCTAAGGGGGTGAAATAGGGGTTTGAAATTTGTGTAGTCCATGCGGACGAAGTCGAAAGCATAAGCTAGTACCCTATAATTTTAAATCGCCTTTAAGTTTATTTTTTAACATGGCAGATATGTATAATGCCATACAATAGGAAATGCAAAAAATAGTGTTTTTGATTTACATGATCATATCATTTCGATTTAATTAGATACTAATAGAATAGTGTAGTATAACTTAAATGAACTACTGATGTGAAAGTTTGATACCTTTCAAATCAAACATCATTTTTTCATTTCCATTGTTGGTAGCTTTAGTATTAACTAGTGACCTTACCTTCGCATGGGTAGCTTATTACAGTTTTCATGTGGATCTCTAATTTTTTGAAAATAAAATATAGCTTATGTTACTCAGGAATAATGTAGATTTCTACTTGTAAAAGATTTTTTAAAATTGGTTGGTATAGATTATCGTATTATTATCTCATGTGTTATTTTTGGTATTTTGCAGGACTTGTTGCAACATCAAGTAAAGCAGTACCTGCAGTTGCTATTAAGTTAAACTCAAAGGACAATTTAAAAGGTATATCAGAATCCTTAGTTTTAAACTAAAAAGTTTTTATAACTTACTTGGCTTAGTTAAATATTATAACTTACTGTGGTGATCATGCCATGCTTCATACTCTGTCTGTAGCAGACACTTTTAAATCATGTGGACAAAGTCTCAGGCATATCAAGTTGGGATCAATATTTTTTCTGCCCCAAAAATGCCAGGTTGTCTAAATAACTCTGTATAATATGACTTCAAGACAACAATATTATACACGGTCAGAAAGACTAGCAGCAGAATAACAGTAAAAAGGCTCTATTTTGATAACCCTAAGAATTTATTGCTCATTGATAATATCTTTAGTCATGATCAACTCATTGCCAGCTTATTACTGAGCATAGGTCTCCTCTAAGAGTGAGATGAGTTTAGGCCATCGTCTGCCATGCAGGTTTCCTTAAGATATTTTTTCGTTCACCATTAAAGCAAGTGATATTTAATTTCTTAAAATGCACATAACTCTGCAAAATTAGAATTGATTGCACCCCCAACCTGTCGAAAAGTCATAGCTACTAGGCTGTCACCGCTTTTTAACATAATGGTTATACGATTGCACTTAATGACGAACCATGATTAATCATGATGGTACTTAATGAACAGCAATTTTTAATATTTGATGTCATTTTAATTTCAGCTAAGAAGTGGGTTCTCACCAAACAAGAGAAGGAACTCTGCAAAGAACTATCCGACGAGAAACATTTTTGATTGCTTCGCTGAGATCGAAAATCACGTAATTGAAATTTTGAAAAACAGAAGTAATAAAAATAAAATACAAGAGTACGTAAAATTAATACTATTATCAAATATAAATTTTAACTTTATATCATGTAGCTCACATAGAGACAAAATTATTAATTTTTTGACCAAGGAAACTGTCATTTTTTTTATAAATAACTGGTGCAAAGATATTAATTTTATTTTAAATGGAAAAATTCACTTTTTTGATTCAAGAGATCCACTTAAATGTGATGCTGATATTTATTATAAAAAAAATAAATTGAAAAAGTTTAAATAACTTATAATAAGTTGTGTTTAATTTTTGAATTAAATTTGATTGGCGGGAGTTAAATGCCATTGTGATATTGGTAATTATCAGTATTGCCAAGATAAGTACCATTATCCATTCAAAACTCCCGCAAATCAAACACCACATTCCTACCTAATTTAAAAAACTATAAAGTATGTATATAGGTAGGTATATATACTGGGTATTGGCTGTATTTAGTACCAAACCCGTCTCCTAGATGGCGCTTTTCAAGTGGGCGCCTTGACGGCCCGACTTACCAGTCTATCTCCCTATATACACTGTAGTCTGTGATTGTCATGTTTCCAATGTCAAGTGTCATTGAAGTGTCAATTCAGTAGAAACGGGTAACATTGGTATAATGGCGGCCCGGGGTTGTACGATGCCATTTTTATTAAAATAAAGCTTTGCAAGAATTAATAATTAGTGTTCCTGAATAAACATAGAGTTATGATACTAGGTATAGAGAAGGGATCCCTTACAATTTCGCTTAACTGAAGTGAACCAATTTGCACACATATAAACATCTATGTTTCTTATTACGAAATGTAGAAAAATGTTTTATACACCTAACTACTAATGGTTATACAGTACTTGAGTCTAGCTATATGTTATATATCCCTGTATATTATTATACTCTGTGGTCTAGCTTTTTTTAATCAGTCTACGTCCTAATCCTAATATTATAAATGTGGATGTTTGGAACTCAATCACGCAAATACGGCTAAACGGATTTGGATGAAATTTGGCATTAAGATAGATCATGCCTTGGATTAACACATAAGCTACTTTTTATCCCGGAAAATCAGAGTTCCCGCGGGATTTTGAAAAATGTAAATCCACGCGGACGAAGTCGCGGGCGTCAGCTAGTCCTAATAATAATCAAATGTGAAAGCGTGGATGTTTGGATGTTTGTTACTCAATCACGCAAAAACGGCTGAACGGATTTGGATGGGAATGGAGATAGATTATACATTATTTAACAATTAATTTTTATTATTTCAATACCTACATTTAATTGTATTACACATATTTGTTAAAAGTCCCGCAAATCGCTAATGCGCGTGGCCGCCATTTTAGTGACGTCAGCACTAGACTGAAGTTTCGAGCTGATGGTATATTTTTACTTAAATATACGTCAAATGACGTCATATAGATGTTAATGAGACATGGTTCCAGCGCAATAGCAATTTGCGGGACTCATACACATTATTGCGACATAATTATGTATATAAAAGAATCATAGAATAGTAAGTATAGTAATATCATTATTACGACAACTATATACAGGGGGAAAAAAAATATGGGCCCTCCAGGGGCCTTAAGTTAGATCATTTTACTGAAAGGAAACAATCTCTTATTTTTAAAAAGAAACAAAACTGCTTGGAGAAATTTTATCTTTAACATTGACTGTATCGACTAGTGGAATAAAATTGTGAGTGTTAATTTTTTTAATTTTTAGCTGGTTCGATTCCCGGGTGAGACAAGCGAATTTTAGAAACTCTTTGAATGCAGTTTTGTTTCTTTTTAAAAATAAGAGAATGTTTCCTTTAAGTAAAACGATCTAACTTAAGGATTTAAGGTAGTTCCCCTGGAGGGCCCATACTTTTTTCCATCCTGTATATGCATGCAGTAGGAAGTCATTTATTTATAAAAACTAAATATATTTTAATGTCATCTTTAGATTAAAATACAAAATAAACATTCCCATTAGCTAAAGGTGCACACTTTGAGGTCCACAAGCTTTTGATATAACAACAATTTTATTCATCAATAAAATTGAACATTGTTGAATAATTACAAGACTAGCTGAAAGTAGAAGTGACAGTTTTTCTGTCAGATTTTGTATATGACTACAAGTACTGCCACTTTTTATGAGCCGATGTACATGCGTAGAAAACTTTTTTTTAAACGGCGCGAAAATATCTTAGCCAATCATAGCACGCGTCCGTCCGCTATTGGTTGTTTCCTGCGCGCTATGTTTTGTACGCGCGAATTGGGTATTTGACTCTAATTTATTTATTCTAATTATTTCTCAATAATTATTAAATAGGTCTTCCAAAATATGTAAAATCCACGTCCATTGTTAGTTTTAAGTGTAATAACCATTTTGAATTATCGATTAACTAAAAAAGTATAGATTAAGCTACCTCGGGCCGGGGACGCTCTGTCCACAGCATAGCCCCGGTACGGGCGAGCGAGGGTGACGTGCGGGTAGGCAGGGCGTCCCCTGCCTGATACCCCGATTGCCATCTCGACCTTTTGCGGACTATAGTGTGCACAGAGTAGCATCAACCCATTGACCGTTGTGTAGTAACAGTAAAGTATTAATTATTCCTTCAGAAAAAAAATTGTAAATATTCCTTGATTTTTATGGCTATTAAAATTGTTATATCAACCAATCGACTGTACCATAATAACAGGTGATAGGTCGAGATAGCAATCGGGCTGGGGACGCCCCCCACACCCGCACAGCCTCCGTGCTAACCCGATGCTCGTGAGCGCAGGTTTGCAGGGCGTCTGCGTCCCCCCCACTTCATACTCCGATTGCCATCTCGACCTTTTGCAGACTAGTGTGCACAAAGCGGCATCAACTGATTGACCGTTTCCTTTAAATAAAAAAAAGTTATGAATATTCCTTGATTTACATAAGTTTAAACTCTATGAATTAAAATCAACCAATCGACTGTGTGATGTGGTAGTCCACATACAGTATCTGTATCCAGCTCAAAGCTTGCGCCGTGCCCTGGGGCGGTGGAAGGAGGGTATCCAGCTCAAAGCTTGCGCCGTGCCCTGGGGCGGTGGAAGGAGGGTATCCAGGTCAAAGCTTGCGCCGTGCCCTGGGGCGGTGGTAGGAGGGTATCCAGCTCAAAGCTTGCGCCGTGCCCTGGGGCGGTGGTAGGAGGGTATCCAGGTCAAAGCTTGCGCCGTGCCCTGGGGCGGTGGTAGGAGGGTATCCAGCTCAAAGCTTGCGCCGTGCCCTGGGGCGGTGGTAGGAGGGTATCCAGCTCAAAGCTTGCGCCGTGCCCTGGGGCGGTGGAAGGAGGGTATCCAGGTCAAAGCTTGCGCCGTGCCCTGGGGCGGTGGTAGGAGGGTATCCAGCTCAAAGCTTGCGCCGTGCCCTGGGGCGGTGGTAGGAGGGTATCCAGGTCAAAGCTTGCGCCGTGCCCTGGGGCGGTGGTAGGAGGGTATCCAGCTCAAAGCTTGCGCCGTGCCCTGGGGCGGTGGTAGGAGGGTATCCAGGTCAAAGCTTGCGCCGTGCCCTGGGGCGGTGGTAGGAGGGTATCCAGCTCAAAGCTTGCGCCGTGCCCTGGGGCGGTGGAAGGAGGGTATCCAGCTCAAAGCTTGCGCCGTGCCCTGGGGCGGTGGAAGGAGGGTATCCAGGTCAAAGCTTGCGCCGTGCCCTGGGGCGGTGGTAGGAGGGTATCCAGCTCAAAGCTTGCGCCGTGCCCTGGGGCGGTGGTAGGAGGGTATCCAGGTCAAAGCTTGCGCCGTGCCCTGGGGCGGTGGTAGGAGGGTATCCAGCTCAAAGCTTGCGCCGTGCCCTGGGGCGGTGGTAGGAGGGTATCCAGCTCAAAGCTTGCGCCGTGCCCTGGGGCGGTGGAAGGAGGGTATCCAGGTCAAAGCTTGCGCCGTGCCCTGGGGCGGTGGTAGGAGGGTATCCAGCTCAAAGCTTGCGCCGTGCCCTGGGGCGGTGGTAGGAGGGTATCCAGGTCAAAGCTTGCGCCGTGCCCTGGGGCGGTGGTAGGAGGGTATCCAGCTCAAAGCTTGCGCCGTGCCCTGGGGCGGTGGTAGGAGGGTATCCAGGTCAAAGCTTGCGCCGTGCCCTGGGGCGGTGGTAGGAGGGTATCCAGCTCAAAGCTTGCGCCGTGCCCTGGGGCGGTGGTAGGAGGGTATCCAGCTCAAAGCTTGCGCCGTGCCCTGGGGCGGTGGAAGGAGGGTATCCAGGTCAAAGCTTGCGCCGTGCCCTGGGGCGGTGGTAGGAGGGTATCCAGCTCAAAGCTTGCGCCGTGCCCTGGGGCGGTGGTAGGAGGGTATCCAGGTCAAAGCTTGCGCCGTGCCCTGGGGCGGTGGTAGGAGGGTATCCAGCTCAAAGCTTGCGCCGTGCCCTGGGGCGGTGGTAGGAGGGTATCCAGGTCAAAGCTTGCGCCGTGCCCTGGGGCGGTGTGTATCCAGCTCAAAGCTTGCGCCGTGCCCTGGGGCGGTGGTAGGAGGGTATCCAGCTCAAAGCTTGCGCCGTGCCCTGGGGCGGTGGTAGGAGGGTATCCAGGTCAAAGCTTGCGCCGTGCCCTGGGGCGGTGTGTATCCAGCTCAAAGCTTGCGCCGTGCCCTGGGGCGGTGGTAGGAGGGTCTGGGCACACGCACCTTGTCGTCACTGTCCGCTGCGGCCCCTAAGCTCTCGTCGAGCGGCTCGGCGCGCGGAGTGAATAGTTTTCTTCTGCTACGGGTTATACTGCAAATAAAACAAAGGAGTGTAACCTTTAGGCTGTTTTTCTGTTACTGTTTAAATTATATAAACTTATTTTTTCTTGTAGTATTTTTATTTGTCACTTTATTTATTTAATTTGTCATGTCATCAAAGCAAAACATCGATTCAAAGGAATTCGTAATCATTCAAAAGTTAAAAATTTTATTAATCTAAAAAATTACCTCTTCGCTGGACAACTCTGTACGCCTTGTTTGGGGGGAGAGTTCTCTTCATTCTCGAGCTTTTCAGGGGACGGTATATCCTTTGAGGTTATGGCCGGCGCAGGCAAACCCATAGTCACGTCAGAGAATTGAACTTGTAGGTTTCCTATGTCTTCTAATTTGCCTTTCCTTCCTATATCTTCTAAATTTACTTCTGTAGTCTTTTGCCTCCTCAACCCTAGTCTGATTTTTGGTTTCAATGAACTCTCACACTTAGATACACTTTCTAAAAGAATTTCTCCTGCCCCAACTTTCGTTTTTCCTCGTTTCCTTTCCGTTTTAGCCTTTTCTGTACATGGCTTGTGTCGTAAGTTATATTTTATATCTACAGATTCCGCATTTTCCGTTTTAATCTGGTTTTCTACAATACTTTCTTGGGAAATTAGTAGATCGAATTCCGTGGCTCGCGATGCTGACATATCTTTATATATGTTTTCAAATTCTACTGTCGTATTATTGGTTTTAGTACAATTTGCTTGAGATTGTGATTCATCACCGTTTAATATTTCAAGTGGGTGATTGTCTAATTTGTTCTCATTAGCAGCTATCAATTCCATTTTGGGCGATTCTTTTTGAATTATATGATCTGCAGGTATTACTTCATGGTCACTGTTGATTACGTTAGTCGCTTCGTCTTCTTTTTTAGATGTCACTAATTTATTTGTATGCTTAGTCTCATTTGATTTAGATTTAATTACATTGACAGAATCAATGTTTGGCCCAATTTTATCTAAAGTTTCGATTTGCTCCAGAGTAGCCGTCGACTGGGTTTCAACAATTTCAACTTTATTAACCTGAGGAGAATCGAATTCTTCAAAGATATATATAGAGTCCTGAGCTCTTGACGAAATATTTTTTTTTACAGAGCCAGCTTTGTCAGCTTGTCTTGTACTACTTTCTCCAAAAAAATAGGTTTTTCCTACAGGTGGAGCAATAGTAGATTTTGAATTTTCATCAACATTGTTTTTTTCTACATTAAATTTATCAAAAAAGTCCTTTTCATCTTTAGCTTTAACAACAGTTGCAGGAGTTTTTGGATGTTTATCAAGACAATAATCGCCAAAGAATTCTCTATTTTCTTTAGTAGCTTTAATATTGTATAACTCTCCTGTGACTATTTTTTTATTTTCATCAATAATTTCTCTCGACTCCATTTCTAAGCGTTCAAATTGTAGTAAAGAATTATTGCTTTCTTCTGTTGATGGCTTTACTAAACCTACAATCTTGGATGTAAAAAGATTTTTTGTTTCTACTGTATTTTTGGCTATATCGACTATATCTTTGAGCGAGTTCGTTATTTTATCAGATTTAGAAATATTAACGTCTTTGACGACATCACGTTTTAGTGACTTCGGAATTTCATTTTGAAGCTTATCTTTAGAAATATTGAGAACTTCAGACATTGGAACACAATAAGATTTGCGACTAAGTTCGACCTTTAGTTCAGGGATTATTTTTTCCTGATTAGTCATTGGTGCAACACTATCAACAGTTTCGCGATTAAGATGTCGTGTTGTTTCCAAAATTTCATTTTGTTGAGTAGCTATTGACGCAACATCATCAACAGGCTTAACACAATAAGTTTCGCGACTAAGTTGTCGCTTTCTTTCCAGAATTTCTTTTTCCTGAGTAGTAGTTATTGTCGCAACATCATCAACAAGCGTTGGAACACAATAAGTTTCGCGACTAAGTTGCCGCTTTCTTTCGGGGTTTTTTTCCACCTGTTTAATCACAGTCGCAATATCATCAACAGACTTAGGAATACAATAAGTTTCGCGACTATGACGTCGCTTTCTTTCGGGGGTTTTTTCCACCTGTTTAATCACAGTCGCAACATCATCAACAGATTTTCGAACACAATAAGTTTCGCGACTATGTTGTCTGTTATTTTCCAGAATTTCTTTTTCCTGATTAGTGATTGTCGCAACATCATCAACAGACTTTGAAACACAGTAAGTTTCGCGACTATGTTGTCGGTTTCTTTCGTGGATTTCTTTTTCCTGATCAGTTACTGTCGCAATATCATTATTTACACCATCAGTGACACGCAAAGTTGCCTTTTTAACTGTTGAAAAGCCTGCTTCATCAATATCGCTTGTGTCGCTCGTATTTAAACTTTCACTAGTCAAATATGCGGCTTGATCGTCATCGTCTATAGGTTCTTCTAGATCACTTTCTTCTGGAGAGGTGTCCTTAATACCAGAAACGCGTTTACTATTCTCTAAATTCTCGATTATACTCTGGCGTAACTTCATCATATGTTTTATTTCTTTCTTGTTAAGAGTCGGTATTAAGCAATCGTTGTCACTATCATTTAGAGATATGGCATCTTCGTTTTCTTCTTCTGATTTTGAAAGGTTTTCTTCCGCTTTTTCTGAAATTATGGAATAAATAAATAATCATTTATTTGCCATATTTGATGAAATGTAATTTAATAACAATTAAAGCTTCAGTGCTAAAGAGTTTCTTAGCACCACAAATGCACACACAAAAGTGAAAACTGTTGGTTGTCAATGTCCCATGTTGGCAAAGATTTTTTTTAGATTTTTCATAAACCGTAAATACTTTTGTGAAACAGTAAAAGGAAAATGATAATGTTTTTAAAAATATATTCAATCAACAAGAGGCTGCTGAAAGGGGTACAATTTTTTTTCAACCATCATTTTTCATGTTGGGAGTTGAGGACTTTTACCCCCTACGATCCTTCACTTCATTTATTAAAATCTATGAACCCGTTTAGGTTAAGGCCTACTCAAACTATTTGGACGAAAGGTACAGAGGTATGTAGCTTGTATCTAGAAGACAGACATAGGCTAGTTCTTATCCCAAAAAAACCAGCCAAGTGCGAGTTAGAATCGCACACCAAAGGTTCCATACGAAGTCGCAACATCATCTAGTTTTGAATAAATCATTTGACTTTTGACTTTATTACAGACTAGCTGATGCCCGCGACTTCGTTCGCGTGGAATTAGGTTTTTAAAAATCCCGTGGGAACTCTATGATTTTCCGGGATAAAAAGTAGCCTATGTCACTCTCCAGTGGCCCTACCGCGGTTGTTTGACAGCTACAATGTCACGATCGCAATCATCTCTGATTGGTTAATGCTAGCTCACTATTGGCCACAATGCATTGTTGCAACAAGAATCGCACAAATTCAGCCAATCAGAACAATTGAGATTGTAATAATGATTGATGCAGGTTTTAGACAATCGCTCTACTGGTCTTTATCTATACACATGCAAAAAATCACGTCAATCCAGTTTGTGGTAAATTAAACTAGTTAACGATTCAAAAGCACTTGTAAAAGTTTATTTGAATAAAAATCTATTCTATTCTGTTGCACCGTTGCGCCGGACGACGAAGGACAAACCAACAAACAAACACACTTTCGCATTTATAATAAGGGTACTGGTAGGATTGATTATTATTCGTCTTGACCGTTAGTGTACTAACCTGCATCTTGTTTGTCGATGCATGTCCTGAGGGACTCCAACTCTTTATCACGATCTGATAATTTTTTCTGAAATATGAAACAAAATTATTTTCATCATCATCATCATGATCAACCCATCGCCGGCTCACTACAGAGCACGGGTCTCCTCTCAGGTTTTGGCCATACCTAGTCTACCACGCTGGCCAAGTGCGGATTGGCAGACTTCACACACCTTTGAGAACATTATGGAGAACTCTCAGGCATGCAGGTTTCCTCCCGATATTTTCCTTCACCGTTAAAGCAAGTGATATTTTAATCACTTAAAAACGCACATAACTCCGAAAAGTTAGAGGTGCGTGCCCGGGATCGAACCCCCGACCTCCGATTGGAAGGCGGACGTCCTAACCACTAGGCTACCACAGCTTCTCCAGCAAAATTATTTTAATAAATGGCAACATAAAAACATACAGGGCGTAACCAGAACGCAAGCAAACATTTAGCGTTAGTGGCACCGATTCTAAGCACAGCCGAATTTTAGTATTCGCACCCTCTTCTTACTATTGTAATATGAAAAGGACAGAAGCAGTTTGACATTTCTAAATTTAATTTTTAGATTGTAAAACCCGTGATTTTAGCGCGCACTCGCGAACCTACTGTTTAAATTTGTATTGTGCACTAAAATTTAGTCTTTAAATGTGAAAGTCATGTTCCGTTCCTATTTTAGCATTAGTAAAAAGAAAAGGATGCAGATACTCTAAATTTAGTTTAGAGAGAGACTAGAGAATCAGGGCCATTGTTATACTATCTAAACACAATCCAATATCAATAACAGTTATCCTCATTTTGTAGTTTAAGTGATTAAGTTATGCCTGCAGCATTGGATACAGAATATATACCTCTAGAGTTTCGATGGTTTTCTTTAGTTCAGCAATCTGAAACAAAAAAGCTTGTGAGTAACTTCTTCCAGCGTTCGTTTGCTTGCAGTTAAAGCAAGTGATACCTTAAAACGCACATAAAAAGTTATAGGTGCGTGCCCAGGATCGAACCCCCGACCTCTCGATTAGAAGGCGGATGTTCTAACCACTAGGCTATCACAGCTTAATGCTGTCCAAGGTCCAAAAGTCATTTGTGGACTATGGGTTTAACCTTTTATAATAAAATCCCGCAGACTATTTTGGACTTACCTTTGCACAAGTTTAAAAAATCTATTAAAAATATGCTCCTGAAAAAAGCATATTACACAATTGAACATTATCTAAATGATAAAAGAGCGTGGATTTGACCTGCAGCTCGTTCCAGCAACGCACAGGACTGCAAATACTTTTTTATACATGGCATAATCTTGACATATCAAATATTTGAAAAGAGCAACCGCCGAGTTTCTTGCTGGTTCTTCTCGGTAGGAAAGGCATTCCGAACCAGTGGTAGATGCATCCGACGATTCGAAAGCACTTGTGAAAGTTTACTTGAATAAAAAAGATCTTTTTTAATACAGTTGCTCAAAAAGTGGCGTATTGCTGGGACGTATAGCGTTCGGGATGTGGGCTATTACATACTCGTGCCTTTTTTTTACCTTTCCCGAACTCGTGCGTTCTCTTTCCCAACTGTCAAATTAATGTCTATTAAAAAGAAAAACCAACCATGAAGTTTTTACAAAAAAAAAATCATAGAAGTTTTTATGATTCATGCAAATACGTATATTTCTAAAAAGAAGCTACTAATTTGTTTCAATATCAGATTTAATGATTTGATTGAATGAGTTTGGTTAGGTTTCATTTCATTAAATTTCATTTTCATTTCATATCATGTTAAGTTTATTTTTTTATTTTATTAAATTGCTTCATTTTTTCGCAACTGTATTAAAAATAGTCGTTCAGTACACGTCATTGCAACTGAATGAAACAATCTGTAATGAAATATACTATTTTTTTAAATGTATATGTAGTGATAGTGATATACGCACCCGGGCCCGGTACCTCTGGGCAGGGTTGTCCATGCTCAGCTCACGTAACCTGCACTCATATTCTTCTTCCATAGCTTCCATCTGTCAAATACACATACACGATGATCAATCATCACGATACTCAATTAGAGCCTCAATAGCTCAATCGGTAAAGGAGTGGACTGAAAACCGAAAGGTCGACGGTTCAAACCCCGCCCGTTGCACTATTGTCGTACCTACTCCTAGCACAAGCTTGACGCTTAGTTGGAGAGGAAAGGGGAATATTAGTCATTTAACATGGCTAATATTCTTTAAAAAAATAAAAAAAAATAAGTCCCGCAAATTGCTATTGCGCTGGAACCGTGTCTCATTAACATCTAAATGAAAACAACAGGCCGAAGTAAAAATATACCATCCGCTCGGAACTTCAGTCTAGTGCTGACGTCACTAAAATGGCGGCCACGCGTATTAGCAATTTGCGAAACTTATACCAATAACCATTTGCCTCATTTTGTATTTTAATCGCTGCGACATGACAGTTTCGACGTGCCACCATAGATGCAACTCTTATAGGCCAACTAGCTCATGCTCGCGACTTCGTCCGCGTGGACAACACAAATTTCAAACCCCTTTTTCACCCCTTAGGGGTCGAATTTTCAAAAATCCTTTCTTAGCGGATGCCTACGTCATAATAGCTATCTGCATGCCCAGCCCGATCCGTCCAGTAGTTGGAGCTGTGCGTTGATAGATCAGTTAGTCAGTCACCTTTTTCTTTTATATATTTAGATCTCCACAGGGCGATACTATCGCCGACGATAGTAGGTCTTTGCGATTCCCTCGCCCGTGGAGACGGCGCCTAAGTTTCTGACGTTGTGTGTAAGGTTGTAAACGTTTTGAATGGTGTGTGCGTTGAGTATCTATGTGTGTGTTTGTTGTACCTTGGCCTGCAGCGCCTTCATTTCGGTCTCGTAGTAGGCTCTGTAATTGGCTTTGGTCTCGTCCATAGCCTTAAACAGCAGCTCGGTATGCTCCGCTTGCTTCTTGTCCATGGACGCCCGGAGCTCCTTGTTGCGAGCCTGTGCCCTGGGGAGAAAGACGAAAGAAAACTTTTTTATTAGATCAACATTGAGCCTTAAATCTAATTACATTAATCTACCCTTATAAATAACTAGCTTATGCTCGCGACTTCATCCGCGTGGACTACAAAATTTCAAAACCCTATTTCACCCCCTTAGGAGTTGAATTTTCAAAAATCCTTTCTTAGCGGATGCCTACGTCATAATAGCTATCTGCATGCCAAATTTCAGCCCGATCCGTCCAGTAGTTTGAGCTGTGCGTTGATAGATCAGTCAGTCAGTCAGTCATTCAGTCAGTCAGTCAGTCAGTCACCTTTTCCTTTTATATATATAGACAATATTTTATATTATACATTAGCAATCCAACTCGGTTGGGCAGCGTTCAGGAAGCTTCGAGATGTCTTCTTGTCCAAAATTCCTCAGTGCTTGAAGACCAAAGTCTTCGAACAGTGCGTGTTGCCAGTGATGACATATGGGTCCGAGACATGGTCGCTGTGGGCCTCATAAGAAAGCTCAGAATCACTCAGTGGGCGATGGAGAGAGCCTTTTTCCTTTTATATATTTAGGCGAAAAGGTGACTGACTGACTGACTGATCTATCAATGCTCTATCAATCTCAAACTACTGGACGGATCAGGCTGAAATTTGGCATGCAGATAGCTATTATAACGTAGGCATCCGCTAAGAAAGGAGTTTTTGAAAATTTTATCCCTAAAGGGTTGAAATAGGGGTTTGAAATTTGTGTAGTCCACGCGGACGAAGTCGTGAACATAAGCTAGTTTTCAATAAATGATTTGACTTTGACCCTTCGGGTACGGAAGCCTGGAAATGAATTCAAAAACACTCACTGTAGTGTTTGTATCAATACAATAGATATAGTACTTTGTCTCATGCACACAAGTAGAAGGGCATAGCGTCGACTATTATCCGGTAAATTAAAACTACCTGACTATTCATAAGTACTTCTAAAAAGTTTACATGAATAAAAAAACATTCTATTCTATTCTATCCAGCGCTAGACGCGGTACAAGGCGGACGTGCGCTCAGAGCTGTGTGGTGGTGAGCCAGTGAAATGGACTTAATAAATCTTCTAAATATATAAAAGGAAAAGGTGACTGACTGACTGACTGACTGACTGAATGACTGACTGACTGACTGATCTATCAACGCACAGCTCAAACTACTGGACGGATCGGGCTGAAATTTGGCATGCAGATAGCTATTATGACGTAGGCATCCGCTAAGAAAGGATTTTTGATAATTCAACTCCTAAGGGGGTGAAATACGGTTTTGAAATTTTGTAGTCCACGCGGACGAAGTCGCGAGCATAAACTAGTAAATAAATAAAACGTTTATTTTTCAATCATCTAGTTACACACATACATGGATTTGATCTTGAACAAATTTATCTTTAGCTATCCTAGCTAGATACCTAGGCAGCTACCTAGCTTACGTCATAGTTAATTCCTGTGTGATAGTGATCGCTACACTTACTGTTTCAGCTCGAACAGCAACCGTTCGTTCTCAGCGCGGAGGTGCATGACGTCCAAGCTGGTGTATCCAACTATCGTGGTGTCGCGGCTGCTGCTCTCCAGAGAGCTGGGGTACTCCACCAGTGTGTCGCTGATCGCTGTCCATACAACAAACACAGCATTTTTTCAATTTTTTTTAAAAGAATATTGTGGCTAATTCCATTGTACACAATCTCTAAACTAAACTAAAATGACACGTCTAAATCTATTGCTATCCCTTTCATAATGTTGCTTGCGGAAAAGGATAGCACTAGATTTAGACCTGTTAATTTAGTTTAGTTTAGAGATTGCGTACAAGAGAATCAGGCCCATTAGCCATGTTAAATAACTAATATTCCCCTTTCCTCTCCAACTAAGCGTCAGGCTTGTGCTAGGAGTAGGTACGACAATAGTGCAACGGGCGGGGTTTGAACCGTCGACCTTTCGGTTTTCAGTCCACTCCTTTACCGATTGAGCTATTGAGGCTCTAACATTGTAGCATGCATCGTACTGGTGCACAGAACACCACCTATAGACGCGTAATAGCCGGACACCCGTGATCGCCAAGCTTACGCACTTGCTTAGCATAAAAGTCAGCCCACGCCCGTTCGGTACCCTCATTCCGCACTTACGTGACTTTTGAGTCCACCAATCACAACAAAGCATTCTCCCCTGTCCTCCGCCCACTGTGCGGACTGGCGGAGAAGGACCTCCACCACGTCTTGTGGGAGTGTGCGGTGTACGAGGACCTCCGATGCGCTCTGCTGTTTGGGATTGTTCGTGAGGAAGAGCGTCCGGTCTACTACCAGGAACTTGTTGCTTCGGCGGAAAACTTCGGAAAGCTACGGGAGTTCGCGCACCAATGCGCACAAGAGGCGGAACAGCTCGGACCGTGATCGTGGACCAGTGGGTGTTTGGGGAAGGACCGCGGGGCACGCGGGGATCTGCGTTTCGTATACGTGTGCCCCAGCACGGCTAGCATGGGCCGAAGATAAAAATTATATCCCCCGATTTTATCCACTGCACAGGAGATAACATTAACTTCTCCACCCCTCAGAGCACGGCAACAGGGGAGAGGAGAAGTTTATCCCCGTTTGACATTTCACGGGGACTCGGGGGACTATTTATCCACCGTCTATAGCATGGGGCCAAATAAAAGAAGATAAACTGTCCTTTTTTGACATTTGAGAGGGATAATTTTATCCTCGAGATTTGAGGTGGGTGTAATGCTCATAGAACTTTAACTCAATTATTAAAAGATCAAAAAACATGTCTCGCGCTTTTTTTATTAGTTTGAAATAGAGAATTTAGAACGAAAATAACATGAGCACGTAATTAGTGATGGAAGTAATCCCTTTGAATTTCCCGACGCTGAGTTCCGACACTTGTTTCGGATGGACAAATATTATGTGCTGTACTTGTGCGAGCAGCTTAATGAAGCACTAAAGCCGATTAATTCGATGGATGGATTCATAAAAGTAAGTACCTAAGTACTTACCTATTACCTAAAACCATCTTGTGCAAACGAATAGGTACCTACTTAGGTAGGTAGTAGGTACCTACAAATAGGTCCTACATGCGGCTATTATCTATTTATTCTACGTCCTCACATCTATAAGACTCTTGGCAGATGGTAGTTACCAGTGAGATACAAGTCAAGGTCATGGGATGACTATTGCCCGCGACTTCATCTGTGTGGATTTAGGTTTTGAAAATCCTGTGAGAACTATTTGATTTTCCAGAATAAAAAGTAGCCGGTGTCCATCCTCGGGATGTAAGCTAACTCTGTAGGTACTAAATTTCATCTAAATCGGTTAGACTGTTGGGCTGTGAAAAGCTAGCAGACAGACAGGCAGACACACTTTCGCATTTATAATATTAGTATGGATTATTGGAAATATAAAATAACACAATGACTCATTATAATAAAATCATTTATTTGAACAAAATAGGCAGGAGTCTAATTTAACAAAACAATTCTTAAATTAAAATACACACCTATATCATAGTTAAATACATAATGATACACAAACACAATAACACTTTACAAATTATAATGGTTCATCATAAGTGTTTTGTAAGAGTAAATATGTTAGCCTATTATACTTTATAGACTATTTCAGTATATCCTCTTACTCTTAATTTATTATTATTGAAAATCATTAATGTATAAATTGTATGTTTCAGAATTCCAATGGAACAACCAAAGGACAGACTAGAAAATGTAACAAATAAAGAAATCTCACATATCTATGGATCAAACCAGACTGCTAACTGTTGCCCGACAATAAAAGGGAAAAAGGGATGGAATAATAAATACATATTTGCATTAAAATATATTTCTTTAAGTACCTATTACCTAAAACCACCTTGTGCAAACCCATCCTTATATCTACTACTACTACTAGGGTTCTGTAGGGTACCAATGGGACCCTATTACAGTCTCAGCTCTCCATCTGTCTGTCTCCTGAAACGTAACAGGTTAAAGTTGAAATTTTGTACTTATTTCTATTGCTGCTATAACAAAAAATAAGTTTCTTCAAAAAATAATTTTGCTTTAAGTACTCTTTCTGTGTGATTGAGTAACAAACACAAACTCTTAGGCATAATATTAGGAATACCAATTAAAACAATGCTTATTTGGATGTACACAAATCTCTGATGTTAACTTAACAGATCTAAAAGTAGTGCTATTATCCTTAAGAAAAGGAAGTAACAAGTTTAATGTTCAATCAAACCACACTGCCATAGAATAACTTCCTATATTCATAACTATTTACAAATTACAAAAATGTACATATCCTCTACTTACTTTTTATTTATTTATTGGCATTTATAGGAAAACTACTCGGGGCTATTGGTTTTATAAAGTACCCACTGTGTACAAAGTGGGTTAAACAACAGTCTCACCATAGTCCACCACCGACACTTCAAAGATTTCCTGCCATAAGATAAAAAACATTGGCTTGACATGCTTATAAAGAAATTAGGTTAGTTTAATAGCTCAAACCATACCAGCTTAACCAATTTTAAGTGATATTGAACTCTTCTCAGTGCAGTGTGCTAAACTGTTAGTTTTATCATCATCTCAAACAATAATGAAAATATTTTATGTTGATAAGATGTGTACCTAACTTACCTATTCCAATAGGTAGGTACCTAAAGTTATTTTGAGTTTGTTATACAAGACACACATTTAATAGAACTAAATTAATACACGCATCTCTCTGGCTGGCCCATTATGGAGTCTTCAGGTCCAATTCCTGTTGAGCATTTATGCCCAACAGTGATAATTAATATTGAACACTTATGTGCTCATATATGTGACCGACGGCACTATTGAGACATTTCCCGGTGGTCCTACATCCCGAGCTGCCTCATCATACTTGTCAGTCAGTGGCCAGTGCCCTTCTTCAAGTACATATTTCCATGTCTGCAAATAAAACAACAATTTATGCATTTCTTTGTCGCTAACAATATCAATATATTATCACTTCAATTTTGTGTACTGACTAACACAAATTGTCTTTGTGATACTTACTGTGATAGCTAGGAATTTCAACTATTCGATTATTTTTTAATTTGGATAATTCAAAAGTGGAGTTAGGTTAGGTAAACACAAACAATAACAAAGATAACAATACTTACGTGCATAATCTTCTGTGAATGTTTTTTAAACTATTTTACGGCTCCGGCTTCTAGCTCTTTTAAAATAAAAAGCAGCCACAGACGAGTTACGAGTAACGAAAACGAGCAAAATCAAAAGCACAGATAAAAAATAATAACACTTTGACATTAACCGAGGACTAGTCTTTCCCCGCCTTATCACCGGGGATAATTATATCCAACCCTGTGCCCATGCTCGGAGAGTGGAAATAACTATCGGAGGGGATAAAAATTTTATCCTTTCCTCGGGGAGAAAATTTCCCGGCCCATGCTAGGCCTGCAGAAAGGGGAGAAAGACTCAAAGGGACAAGGAAAGGATAGAAAGAATTTGTAGGGAGTCAAGAAAGCGCCCCGGGAAAGAGTCACCGAGTAAGTACCGAACGGGCGCCCTTCCGCGTTCCGGCCCATATAACCGCGAGGTTGGTGGGGCCATGGGATGTGGTGGGTTGTCCCCCACCAACATTTATGGTTTTCGTTTTCATGCAAAACCTTGTGTATCGTACTCTTGCGGTCGAACTCTCTGTGTACTGATGAAAATTGGCACATATTTCGTCCAATTAGTTGAACTCTCACCGAAGAGCCACTAGCTACTAGGAACGGTCGACTAGTCGCCCGGCAACTCAGTCGCGGTGACCGTTAGAATCTGTAATTTATATGGAAGTTGCCGTACCTATTCGCACGGAGTTGCGAAAACACACGGCGACTTACCATATAAATTCCATATTGTAACGGTCGCCGCGACTGAGTTGCCGAGCGACTAGTCGACCGTGCGTAATGGGTCTACTTCTCAATTAGTCTTGGAAGACAGACAGACAGATGGACAGATGACATCAAACGAGCCGCAGGGAGCCTTGGCACAACATGTAGCACACATGCTACGGTCTTACACCTAATGATAATTAGGAGATGGATCACCCAATAAACTCAATCTTCAAAAAATACATAACATATAATTTATTATTTTAATAGAAAAATATTACGTTTTGGCAACGATAACAACAAACCGTGAGTGATAAGACTTCATCATCATCATAATCAACCCATCGCCGGCTCACTACAGAGCACGGGTCTCCTCTCAGAGTGAGAAGGGTTTTGGCCATAGTCTACCACTCACACACCTTTGAGAACATTATGGAGAACTCTCAGGCATGCATGTTTTCCTTCACCGTTAAAGCAAGTGATATTTTAATTACGTAAAAACGCACATAACTCCGAAAAGTAAGAGGTGCGTGCCCGGTATCGAACCCCCGACCTCCGATTGGAAAGCGGACGTCCTAACCACTAGGCCACCACAGCTTTTGTGATAGACTTACAAATATGGAACACTATTCTTTCTCAACTTTAGATGTAATGAGGTTACACATATCACGTTCCAATAGCACTGCCTGATTAGACGGTGCAAGATCGTAGCATGTGGAAGTCCCTACAAGAGACCTATCTCCAGCAGTGGACGTCTATCGGTTGGTGATGATGATGATGATGATGAAACACATATAGACTCACGAATGTCCTTAGCGACGGCCGCCAACTGCAGCACGTGTTTGTTCTCATTGGCGTACTCCGCGGAAGGGTTCAGCGTCACCACCATGCTGACGGCCTCTCCGCGAGTGCCCGACAGACCCGCGCCCAGAATACGGGTTAGCTTCGACTCTCTGCGAATGCGGAAATATATATAAAGAGAAAAAATGTACCATATCCTCACACTATGGTTGCGAGATTGGATCAGGGACTAAATTGGAGATTGAACCAGGGTCCATATTGAGGGATTGGACTAGGGTTTAAATAATGGGAATAGGACCAGAGTTCATATTGGGGGTTTCGACAAGGGTTCTTATTGGGAGATTGGACCAGGGTTCATATTAAGGAAATTGGACCTGGGTACCTTATTTCACTTCATGATAACTCACCGGTAGGGCACGAGCGCGGCGGCTGTGCGCTTGCGGCGCAACGTGTGCAGACAGCGCTCGAGCACGTGCAGCGAGGCGTTGATGGCGCGCGACTCCTGCATGCGCGCGCCCGTGTTGCGCGTGCGCGCCGCGCGCTCGCAGCCCGCCAGGTCGCACAGCCGCACGCACGCGCTGCGCATGCCGTTCTCTGCGACAACAGATACGTATCGTAGGTTAAGCAGGCTACTCATATGCTCGCCGCAGGAGCAATCTAAGTCGCACGACGGAAGGAGCAATTGGGTATTTGACTCCAATTTTTTTATTACTTTATTATAAACTAGGATAAAAATAATGACGTAAACTGAAAAAACTAATTGAATCAATCAAATAACAAAAAAGTTATAAACATTTAAATATTTCTGATTAGACAGAGATAGCGATATAGTATTTTGACGCCACACCATACTAATGCCATAGTAGCTTCGTGCGGTTTCATACAAATTTTCGTTTTGCGAGAATGGGATAGAAGACCCTCCCACTCCAAAATTAAAATGCCTGTATTTTTGTAAATCTTTGTTGGATTGTAATGTGTTTTCAGCGTACGTCATTATTTTTATCCTAGTTTATAATAAAGTAATAATATTTATCAAAATCAAAAGTAGGACAATACCCAATTTAGAATCTGCACACTGGCACTGTGTGTAGAGAAAAACTATGTGTAACACACATGCCTGCCGTTCAGAGGGAGAGTGCTGCGGAACACACTTGTTCAGAATGGTGAACTGATTGAGAAGTTCCAATCGCGCTACACACACGACTTTGTGGCAGGGCGGCAGGGATGATCTAGTGAACTAGGAAGGTCTTACGCTCCTGACACCTTGCCGCAGGGGTACTCTAGTCACTTGCGCCTCATCGCACGACCGCACGAAGGCTCGTATCGTACCCTGGACGGAAACTCGTAACATACCAGTCAGTCAGCATGGTGATGGTAAATATGCAGTGGGAGCGCGAGGACTGCGCGTGGATGCCGGTGGCCGCCACCTGCAGGTTGAGCTTGCCCGCCACCAGCACGTCGTATGCCTCGTCGCACGACCGCACGAAGGCTTGTATCGCACCCTGGACGGAAACTCGTAAATAGATACCTACCTGTGTCAGTAAGCATGGTGATGGTAAATATGCAGTGGGAGCGCGAAGACTGCGCGTGGATGCCGGTGGCCGCCACCTGCAGGTTGAGCTTGCCCGCCACCAGCACGTCGTATGCCTCGTCGCACGACCGCACGAAGGCTTGTATCGCACCCTGGACGGAAACTCGTAAATAGATACCTACCTGTGTCAGTAAGCATGGTGATGGTAAATATGCAGTGGGAGCGCGAAGACTGCGCGTGGATGCCGGTGGCCGCCACCTGCAGGTTGAGCTTGCCCGCCACCAGCACGTCGTATGCCTCGTCGCACGACCGCACGAAGGCTTGTATCGCACCCTGGACGGAAACTCGTAAATAGATACCTACCTGTGTCAGTAAGCATGGTGATGGTAAATATGCAGTGGGAGCGCGAAGACTGCGCGTGGATGCCGGTGGCCGCCACCTGCAGGTTGAGCTTGCCCGCCACCAGCACGTCGTATGCCTCGTCGCACGACCGCACGAAGGCTTGTATCGCACCCTGGACGGAAACTCGTAAATAGATACCTACCTGTGTCAGTAAGCATGGTGATGGTAAATATGCAGTGGGAGCGCGAAGACTGCGCGTGGATGCCGGTGGCCGCCACCTGCAGGTTGAGCTTGCCCGCCACCAGCACGTCGTATGCCTCGTCGCACGACCGCACGAAGGCTTGTATCGCACCCTGGACGGAAACTCGTAAATAGATACCTACCTGTGTCAGTAAGCATGGTGATGGTAAATATGCAGTGGGAGCGCGAAGACTGCGCGTGGATGCCGGTGGCCGCCACCTGCAGGTTGAGCTTGCCCGCCACCAGCACGTCGTATGCCTCGTCGCACGACCGCACGAAGGCTTGTATCGCATCCTGGACGGAAACTCGTAAATAGATACCTACCTGTGTCAGTAAGCATGGTGATGGTAAATATGCAGTGGGAGCGCGAAGACTGCGCGTGGATGCCGGTGGCCGCCACCTGCAGGTTGAGCTTGCCCGCCACCAGCACGTCGTATGCCTCGTCGCACGACCGCACGAAGGCTTGTATCGCACCCTGGACGGAAACTCGTAAAACTCAATCAAACAAATGGTTATTAAGGCAGCACGTCTAATATTGGCATCCGCAACAACCTCTTTTTTTTTTTTTTTTTAGTTTAATATTCTTTATTGTACACCAAAAAGAAAAGACACAAAAAGAAACATGTAAAAGAAGAACATACAATCAGCGGCCTTATCGCTGTGAAGCGATCTCTACCAGGCAACTAGGTTGAAGAGGATTTAAGGGCTAGTGAAAACTGGGTTTAAGGTGTACGTAAGTTGTTAGGGAACATAAAGATAATATCCTCTATCGAAGGATTGAAAGGAAAATCTCCCATGAAAGGAATTCAAGAACCAAATTAAGTACAACATTGTTTTCTCAACTGAATCGACATTGGCGGAATTATTGCGGACTACAAAACCGCACTAATGAGACATGGTTCCAGCGCAACAGCAATTTGTGGGACTTATATTATTTACGCAACTTCGTCCGCGTAGAGTTAGGTTTTTTAAAAATCCCGTGGGAACTCTTCGATTTTCCGGGATAAAATGTAGCCTATGTCATCACTCTCCAGGTCTTTATCTATACCCATGCAAAAAATCACGTCAATCTGTAGCACCGTTGCGACGTGATTAAAGGACAAACCAACAAACAATCACACTTTCGCATTTATAATAAGGGTACTGAAAGCACTTTTGAAAGTTTACTTGAATAAAAAATGTCTTATTATTGTTATTATTATTATAACAAGTGCTCTTACCTTAACATAAACATTGCCACTGGCGTCTTCTCGAATGGCGAGCTTCGCCGCGTTTCTTCTGTCGCCTCCAAGCAAGTCGTACACGGCCTCATTGTAAATCTCTATGAACGAGACCTGTGAAACAAAATCGGTTGAATTCAGACTTGTAGGTACTTGCACACAAAGGGTTCCGTACCACCACACAAGAAATAACACTTTTTAGGGTTCCATACCTCAAAAGGAAAAACGGAACCCTTATAGGATCACTTTGTTGTCTGTCTGTCAAGAAACCTACAGAGGGTATACTTCCCGTTGACCTAGAATCATGAAATTTGGCACGTAGATAGGTCTTATAGCAGACATCCAGGGAAAAATCTGAAAACCGTGAATTTGTGGTTACATCACACAAAAAAAATTAAATTGTGGTCATAAACTAATAGTTAGTATTTTCAATTTTCGAAGTAAGATAACTACATCAAGTGGGGTATCCTATGTAAGGGCTTCACCTGTGCATTCTAAAACAGATTTTTATTTATTTTTATACATCATAGTTTTTGAATTACTGTGCAACGTCGAAAATATATGACTGTGGTACGGAACCCTCATTGCGCGAGCCTGACTCGTACTTGGCCAGTTTTTTTAAAAGAATATTAGCCATGTTACTCACCCATACATAGTGACCCAGCCTACTGGCCAGGTCTACGTTGCTGTTCGTGAGGTCCCCACTTAGGCCTGCGCTCATGCGCCGGTACCTGTCTCGATATTCCGGCAAATTGCCTGACAGCTTCCTCAGTTGCTTTACCACCTGAAAGTATTTCAATACTATAAAATAAATCCATACAATCCATACATAATATTATAAATGCGAAAGTGTGTCTGTCTGTCTATCTGCTAGCTTTTCACTGCCCATCAGTTCAACTGATTTTGACGAAAATTGGTACAGAGATAGCTTACATCCCGGGGAAGAATATAGGCCATTTTTTATCCCGGAAAATCAAAGAGTTCCCACGGGATTTTTAAACCCGAAATCCACGCAGACGAAGTCGCGGGCATCATCTAGTTAAGTATTAAGTTAGATAAAATGTGAAAACTGCGTCTGTTAATTTTCACAGCTAGAAAAGTATATCCCTACCCTCAATTCATATTCTTGTTCAACATTGGTCAACCTATAGGCCCCTTTCTCGTCAGGTTTATATAGGGCATGTTGCTCCGCCTCAACCAGTTTGAAGACATACTCCAGGGACCTTGGCACCAAGCCAGGGTTTGTCACAGTGCCCATCAGGGTAAAGGTCTTCCCCGAGCCAGAAGCACCGTACGTCAAGAGTGTGAAACTGTTGCCATCTGGTAACTTTTTCAAGTTGCCCTTAACTACTCGTTCAAATATTTCCTGGAAACAATAGAAACCATGTTCAAACTTTGTGTTGGGAATCGGGTATTTTCCTACTTTTGAATTTGATAAATATTATTACTTTATTATAAACTAGGATAAAAATAATGATGTATGCTGAAAAAAATATTAAAATCCAACAAAGATTTACAAAGTTACAGGCATTTTAATTTTGGAGTGGGAGTGTCTTCTATCCCTTTCTCGCAAAACGAAAATTTGTATGAAACCGCACAAAGCTATTATGGCATTAGTAGGATGTGAAGTCAAAAAGCTATATCGCTATCTCTGTCTAATCAGAAATACTTAAATGCTTATAACTTTTTTGTTATTTGATCGGTTTAATTAGTTTTTTCAGTTAACGTGATTATTTTTATCTTAGTTTATAATAAAGTAAATTGGAACTCCAAAAAAATTGGAGTCAAATAGCCAATTGCATGAAAGTAAATGAAAAAAATCGTGACAGGCATCCGGTATTAGCCAGTAAGTAATATAAAATCAAAAAATCAAGTATTGGAATAACAATGATAAATTGATAATGTTTTTAAGGTTGCCAAATTACACTACCTATTTCTAGCTCTAGTTTGTCAAGTGTAGATAAACATTTAAATCACCCCCCACATGTGGAACTTATCAGCCCACTTTCCTGCACCACATCAGACCTTGATCACTGTCATCACTCATTGAGACAAATCCATTAAGTAGGCACTCAACTGACCTATGTTTAATAGTAATGCGACCTGCAACCAACTTCCTACTAAAATCCTGCAACCAACTTGTTGCCCCCTCATAAGACCTAGACTGCATCAATATTACCCAGGTGAGTGTGACATACATCACAGGTAGGGTACCTACATGTCATGGATATAATTAGGGTCTGAAAATGGACAAAAAGACAGTAGATACGAAACTTACTTTTTGATTTGAATCTGGACCAAATATATGTGAAAACGTATACATTTTAGATACATTATGCTGCGTCCTTCTTCCGTGCCCAGCGGTTGTCGTGTTCAACGATGTAATCAAGGACCGCTCGGAATGCACTTCGATGCTAGGAGCTTTACACGGCTTCAATCTAACATATATTTGTACTAACTCCGGCTCTTCGGGTTCGTCGAATTCTGAATCCTCCATGTACATCTCGTCGTCGGTAAAGAGTTTCTTGCCTTTAGTAGGTTTGGGCCGCATAAAAGGATGTAATACTAAAGGTGGACGTGCCTCTATGAAGGATGGTATTTCGCGTTTTGCCTCTTCTTCGCATGAAATTCTTAGACTTGTCATGATAAAACTATAAAAATATTGTTTCTTTCAACCATTTCCAACAAACAAAATGAAACAAAATTTAACGAACTATCAACGAAATTTTGAATTCTTCTTTTTTACTAAGGTATTATGGCTCTGGGTTCTAGAACTTCCGAGACGGTCGGGTCAAGCGGCTTGACGTCAAGCAATGTCAAGCACGTAGATTTTTAAGGATTTTTCGCTCGGCGTCCGTCTGCTTGATCAAGCACACCGATCAAGCATATCCAAAGAATTTGGAAGTACTACCACAGACTACAGTGTATAGTACTACTACGTAGCATATCTTATCCGCACGTCACATAGATAATACATCACGTCAACTGCTTTGAGATGTCGACGCTTTGTTGCTACAAAATCGCAGTACAAAGAGCCATAGAGAAGAAAAGAAGAAGAATAGCGAAAATCATAGTAGCGAACAATGGAGCGGAAAAGAGTTTTATTAATAGGTACTCATTTCACTGTACCGAGACGCCCCAGACACCTCTGTAAAATAATATCGTCGTTGTCACATAAAAATTACTATAAAAAATACAACAAATCTAGTTACGTGCTTGATGTCAAGCCGCTTGACCGTCTCGGAACCTCTTTACATTTAACTATCTGCCACTGGCAACCATAGGGTTAATAAACAAGCTGGCAACACTGCAAATCAATCAATCAATCCATCAGTCAAGTCAATTTTATAAATATGTCGATGTCGGATTATGAACGCTTGTGTTGATAAACTATTGTTTATTTTTCGATTTCACATAAAATTAAATGTGTGCCAAAAAGGAAATGTTTGTAATTTAATTCAAATAATCAGATGTAATTTATATTGTACCACTGAATGTGAGTTTTGCGTGGTGTCATTGACGTTGTGAAGAATTTACGAAGATGTGATTTATTTTACGTATTTTGGCTTTGTGCCAT
Source organism: Maniola hyperantus (assembly GCF_902806685.2). Classification (NCBI taxonomy): domain Eukaryota; kingdom Metazoa; phylum Arthropoda; class Insecta; order Lepidoptera; family Nymphalidae; genus Maniola; species Maniola hyperantus. The sequence goes on along the minus strand of NC_048546.1, from coordinate 1,607,316 downwards.
CGTGTTTTTACGTGAAATGGGTAAAATGAAGCTGTGTTTAGCTTTACTATTTCTGGTAGTGCAGGGTGCGTTAGGATTTTGTCCATCGTTATGTTCATGCAAGGGGAATCGGTCTGGCGACGGGGTTTTGGACTCTCAGCCAAAAGAACTACTGAAACTGACTTGTGGCGGAACCCCGGTTCAGATAACGGAGTTGAAGGAAATAGACTTGAGCAAACTTTGGATGGAAGTTGTTAGTTTGTAAGTCATCATTACAGAAATAAGTAAATAATTATTGTTAATGTCTATCAAAGAATCATTTATCATTATTATATGTAAGGTAAGTATAGAATATTATAAATAAAAACTCATCAAAATCGGTTCGGAGAAAATCTCATACACAATATACAGTATGCAGCAGAAAATATTGTACAAGAGCTGTTGAGCCTGCCAGGTATCATGCTCAGTAGCCCTGGGGTTTGTAGGACAAAATCCACTGAAAATATATTTAAAAAAAAAACTATTGAATTAAAATACATTTCAAGCTAAGATGTCACAATAGTCACCATAATAACATTACCAAAACTTGTCCCTTTGTTCGGACACATTTTATTGAATGTTACCTTCATCATCTATTATCATTCAAACCACATGTGACTGCAAAATGACAACTCAACTGCACAAATTAGAAGTAGCTGAAAAATCAGTTACCATTTTTACAGAATAACAATAAAAATAAAATAAAACTATTTTTTATTCAATTAAACTTTTACAATTAAATTAAATAGCTGTGATAGCCTAGTGGTTAGGATGTCTGCCTTCTTATCAGAGGTCGGGTGTTCGACCCCGGGCATGCACCTCTAACTTTTCGGAGTTATGTGCGTTTTAAGTAATTAAATATCACTTGCTTTGACGGTGAAGGAAAACATCGTGAGGAAACCTGCATGCTTGAGAGTTCTCCATAATGTTCTCAAAGGTGTGTGAAGTCTACCAATCCGCACATGACCAGCGTGGTAGACTATGGCCAAACCATTCTCACTCTGAGAGGAGACCCGTGCTCTGTAGTGAGCCGGCGATGGGTTGATCATGATGATTAAACTATTACAAGTATTTTTGAATCGTCAGATTACCTCTGGTTCAGAATGCCTTTCCTTGGAGTGTGGAATGGAAGAACCAGCAAGAAACTCGGCGGTTGCTCTTTTCAAAGATTTGATATACAAAATTATGCCATGTATGAGAAAAGTATTTGCAGTCCTGCACGTTGCTGGAACGAGCTGCTGGTCAAATCCACCCTCTTTTATCATTTAGATAATCTTCAACAACATACAAACATGTTAAACTAGCAAAAAGCTTTTAAAGCCAAGCTTACATTGAATCAATAAACATTCTATGAAGAGCAGGTGTCATACTGCTGCTAACAGTTAATGTGGCTGCAGGAACTCAAATAAACAAGTATTATTAGATTCTTAGACATTCTCGTACAAAACAATGCATATTTCTTCTGACTAATTGTCAGAGGGAACTCTTGTGCTCTCGGTTTGATCCAGAATCGACGATATGATGATATTAAGCTATGACGACGTAAAGTCACTACCTTTATTATAAATACAAAAGTGTGTTTGTTTGTTGGTTTGTCCTTCAATCACGTCGCAACGGATCGACGTGATTTTTTGTATAGGTATAGTTGAAGACCTGGAAAGTGGCATAGACTACTTTTTATCCCGGAAAATGAAAGAGTTCCCACGGGATTTTTGTAAACCTAAATCCACGCGGACAAAGTCGCGGGCATCAGCTAGTCAAGGATAAATAGGGCTATTTTAGGGCTACTTGCATCAAATGTTCTAACATTTGACGCCTGCCAGTGACGTCAATGCATCGACGTGTTAGAAGTTCCCTAACGGTTGTGAATTGTGCTATTCAAAATTACAATGTGTTCAATGTTTACACGAAATTTTGGATATTGTTGGTGCAGTCATAAATCTCTATTACACGTTTCAAAGAAAAGTGCACATTCAGTTAATACTTGATACACGCGCAATAATATCTATTTATGTAGGTGTGACACAAGGTGCCAACAAGTTCAAAAAATTCCCGTTGTGTAACAGTGTTACTATTTTGGGAAACTAAAAATAAAAGTCAAAACTTCTAAATCATGTAATGTTGAATGTAATGAAGTGCATTACTATTGCAAATCCATACGAATTATTATAAACTAGCTGATGCCTGCGACTTCGTCCGCGTGGATTTAAGTTTTTAAAAATCATGCAAATAATACTATTAATAATATAATGCTAACAAAACGTAATTTTTTTTTCAGAAATCTGTCTGGAAATGCTATTTCTACCTTATCAAGAGAGCTCCATTTGCCAAATTTACAAAAATTGTAAGTTTAATCTTATCTAGATATCTAGATTTTATCTCTAGCATTATAACACTTTAGAATGGTGTTAATTTGATAAAGCCAGCATGTTTACTCACAGTTTTTAGGCAAAAATACCAGTCAAGTGTGAGTCTGTTTTGCATACAAAGGGTTCCATACCGTCTTTTTTCTGTTTTAACTTCCTTTTCTTGACAAACACAACAGACAGACAACAAAGTAGTCTTGTAAGGGTCCTTTTTAGGGTTCCGTACCTCAAAAGGAAAAACGGAACTCTTATAGGATCACTTTGGTGTCTGTCTGTCTGTCTGTCTATCGGTCTGTCAAGAAACCTACAGGGTACTTCCTGTTGACCTAGAATTATGAAATTTGGCAGATAGGTAGATCTTATAGCTGACATTTGGGGAAAAATCTGAAAACCGTGAATTTGTGGTTACATCACAAGAAAAAAATTAAAATGTGTTCATGAACAAATATTGCTATATTCAACTTTCAAAGTAAGATTACTATACCAAGTGGGGTATCATATGAAAGGGCTTTACTTGTACATTCTAAAACATAGTTTTATTTATTTTTAGGCATAATGGTTTTTGATTTATCGTGCAAAATGTCGAAAAAATACGACTGTAGTACGGACCCTCGTTGCGCGAGCCTAACTCGCACTTAGCCGGGTTTTTTCCTTTCTAGGCACGGAACCTTAAAAATCAATCTTTTTCAGGGACCTCAGTAGAAATCAGATATCTCTGATAGAATCGGACGCGTTTTACAACATGACATCTCTACAGAGGCTGGACCTGTCCTACAATCAGATCAGCAACATTTACAAGGACATGTTCAAGAGTCTGGTAAACTTGGAGAGGCTGGTTCTAGCCCAGAACCATATATCTGTGTTGAGTTTGGGCACTTTTGACTATCTTGTGGGGTTAAAGCAATTGTGAGTATATTTTATCATCATCATCGTCATCTACATTTTATAATTGTTATAGTGTTTCATTTTATTTATTTACTAGCTGATGCCCGCGACTTCGCGTGGAATTAGGTTTATTTAGGTTTTGTCAAAATCGATTGAACGGTTGGGCCGTGAAAGGCTAGCAGACAGACAGACACACTTTCGCATTTATAATATTATTATGGATTATTTAGAAGCAAGTACAGTCTCAATGTATGTAACTTTACAATTTATCGTAATTTTTCAGGGACATAACCGACAACCCTCTCATATGTGACTGCGAACTGCTCTGGGTGGGAGACTGGGCGAGGAACACCAGCGTCAAACTAGTCGGCAGTCCCAAGTGTGCCTTCCCTGAAAACATGGCCAACAAAACCGTGCGCAAACTACGAATATTCCTCGACTTGTCCATCTGTGGGAGTGTACTGCCGTCAAATACTCTGATAGTCAAACCAAATCATGACCAAGTTGTGTTTGCGGGAGATTCGTTGAAATTAACTTGCAGTGCTCCCTTCGCATCTGTTGTAGCGAAATACGAGTTAAAATGGCACCATCCGATGCTAGAAATTTGCGATGTCAATATAACTAACACGGACATGCAAGAGGAGGGTCTAGCGGAGAGTGCAGTGTTTTTCGCGAACATATCTAGTTACCATATGGGGAATTGGACATGTATGTACAACGATCAGAACCATATCAGACATAATTATACGGTGCAGGTAGTGGTTCTGTCGAATCAGACTCAGTACTGTGAGATGGGTCATACTGTGGGTAATAAAGGACTGTATTCATGGCCTCAGTTGTTACTAAATAGGACTGCATCAGTCCCTTGTAGAAGTGGTGACGGTTTTGCCTATAGACACTGCAATGCTAACGCTACATGGAGCCAAGCGAACACCACGCAATGCTCGTATATAAGCAATATAACCAAATTATTGCAGCAATTTGCCTTGCTGAATGTTAGTTTGGTGCAATATTCAGCTTTGAACGCAACAGAGAGGCTGGCTATGTTGATACAGGAAAAGACGTATCCGTTGGCTGAAATATCTGATCCTGATGACGTCATGTTCATAGCCCAGGCTGTGAGAAACTATATGCAGTTTATATCAGAGGAGACCAGTTTAGGTAAGTTTTTGAAACATCTGTAGTCTTTAGTGAATAGTTTGACTGTCCACTTTATGGGAAACTAGATAATGCCCGCGACTTTGTCCACATGGGTTTTAGCTAGTGAATTATAAAATTCATTGTATAATTTTATAAACTGAAAGTAACATTTTTCGATTGCTTATTGCAAATACTATCTTGTTTATACATTTTCAGATTTTTTCCCACCACGCCACGTGACCTGTGGCGACCGCCACAGGTCACGTGGCCAAGTGACCAAGATATACTTAAACTTTGTATTTTTTTTATTCTGATACAAGTTAGCCCTTGACTGCAATCTCACCTGGTGGTAAGTGATGATGCAGTCTAAGATGATAGCGGGCTAACCTGGAAGGGGTATGGCAGTTTTTATTAAACCCATATCCCTTTGGTTTCTACACGGCATCGTACCGGAACGCTAAATCGCTTGGCGGCACGGCTTCGCCGGTAGGGTGGTAACTAGCCACGGCCGAAGCCTCCCACCAGACCAGACCAGAAATTTAGAAATTATAAAATTCCAAACCCCTGCCAGGAATTGAACCCGGGACCTCCCACTATTAAGACCACAGCGCTCACCACTGCGCCAGGGAGGTCGTCAAATACAATAAACAATACATACAATAAACAAATATATTTTAGGTTCCAAGCTCCTGGACGTGATCAGCTCAGCTATGAATGTATCGGTGCCCGTGATGACTCTAGCAGAAACGTTGTATGGCTCATGTACAGACTTGGCCAAAGCTGCGGAGGAAATATCCTTGTATACTAGGAATGTTGAGGCACACAAGGTTTGTACTAGTTTTAGGCAATCATCATCATCATCATCAACCGATAGACGTACACTGCTGGACATGGGTCTCTTGTAGGGACTCCCACACGCCACGGTCTTGCGCCGCCTGAATCCAGCGGCTCCCTGCGACTCGTCTAATGTTGTTGGTCCAGCTAGTAAGGGGGTCTTCTAACGCTGCGCCTTCCGGTGCGAGGTCGCCATTCCAGCACTTTGGTACAATGGGAAATATTATGATGTTATTAATGTAATATTTAACACAATAAAATCTATATCGGATCGGGCTGAAATTTGGCATGCAGATAGCTATTATGACGTAGGCGTCCGCTAAGAAAGGATTTTTGAAAATTCAACTCCTAAGGGGGTGAAATAGGGGTTTGAAATTTGTGTAGTCCACGCGGACGAAGCCGCGAGCATAAGCTAGTCTATATATATAAAAGGAAAAGGTAACTGACTGACTGACTGATCTATCAACGCACAGCTCAAACTACTGGACTGATTGGGCTGAAATTTGGCATCCAGATAGCTATTATGACGTAGGCATCCGCTAAGAAAGGGTTTTAGAAAATTCAACTCCTAAGGGGGTGAAACAGGGGTTTGAAATTTTGTAGTCCACGCGGACAAAGTCGCGAGCATAAGCTAGTTAATAAATATATCAAAACGATTATAAATACTATCTGTCCCGGCTTACTCACGTGTGTAGTCGACGTTAGCCCGACTACACACGTGAGTGCGTGCGCGGACGGACTCCCTTGAAAAAGGACCCCGGATGGGTTCGAAACTAGTCGGGCTAACGTCGACTACACACGTGAGTACAGCCGGGACAGATAGTATTTATAATGGAAATCACTCACGGTAGTTTAAACGCTAAAATATCAAAACGAATATATCAGTGAAATTAAATTAAACACTTAACTGAGTAGGTTCCTGCGGTAGTGGAGCGGTGTGGGGGGGGGGGGGGGGGGGAGTGATTCGTCAACTTGTGACAACTGTCACCCTCCCGCACCACTCTCACAACTCACTTTTTGTATGTTCAGCTCAAATTTTGTTATTGATTATGTAGATATATATATATATATATATATATATATCACTTTAAATTTAAAAACTGTAAACACTTTATTTCATTTTATTTATCCATTTACTCGCCAACTTTATATATTCTATGCCACTGACGTTTAGGTAATATTTAAAAGGCGGTCACTGAAAATCAGCGTTGGGGCATATGGTACCTCAGATATTTGCTCTAGAGGTTTGTGTCTGAGGGGCCCGACGTCTCAACACAAGCTGAGTGGCCTACCTGTTCGAGGTGTTGCACTGCTGTACAGGACGATATTGCCTACACCATGTACCACCTATATACCTCGAATAAACATTATTCTATTCTATTCTATTCTATTCTAGATAAACTTGGCAGTGGAGCGTTTCCCGGTACGCGAGGGGTTCAGCGGGGTCACCTGCGTGTGGTACAGCGCCGCTCGAGGCGAGGCGCCGAGGCTCCACTGTTCCACCACCAACCGCACCGTGGCGCCTTTACTCACGGTCACTGACGCTCTCATCCACGCCAGCGTGCAGGTATTTTTTTTTTTTTTTTTTTTTCTCTTCGGGGCAGGAAAAAATCCCTACGGACTTCTGCCTGCCGGCAGGGTGTGTCCGACTCGCACGGACTAAAATAACCTCCCCATGCTTACCAAGGTGAGCACGGAACTGCGTAAGCATTACTTCGTGCTGACCTCCTAAATTTCTATCATCCTCTTTTCTTCTTTTTCCCTCTCTTCCCTTCTTATCATTATAGCCCTCAGCATTTTGCTATATCGTTGCCAGGCTTCTTCGCTCGACAGCATGCGCGATATAAGGTTACGGGCGTTCACACCCTCCGCGTCGGTCAATCCTACCGCTTCTGTCCTTAGGTCGGCACAACCAGGACATTCAAAGATTGCGTGTCTCGGGGTGTCTTCCTCTCCGCAGAAGTAGCAGTCTTCGCTCGGCGCTTTTCCAATTGCGAAGAGGTAGGTGTTAAACACCCCGTGACCGCTGAGGGCCTACGTTAGCCACCGGTCTACCTCTCCATACTTCCTCTTGTGCCACTTTTTTAGGTCTGTAACCAGTTCCCTCGTCCAGGTCCCCTTCCCTAATCCTGTCCATTCACTTTCCCAACGTGCAGGTATGTCCTCGCCGAATTTCGGCCACGGCAGCCCACTAGCCGAATTTCGACTACCGACAGCAGTAAGTTACTTTTCGTCACAGGTTTCTATGAGGAAGTTTCCAGGCAACGTTCGATAAAATTTTCATAGATGACGCCGAATACTACCACAACTAAAAACGAAAAATAATACATATGTCTATATGATCTATGCTTTAATGTTTAGGTCGTGTCAACCAATGACATAGATTAGAAGAGTAACAGCTAGCGTGCACTGCAGTTTTCCTTACGTTGTTTCCCCACAAAATCTGTGAACTATAATCGCAGTAATTAATTAATTTTGCATCGGGGAAGAAACGTAAGGATTGACATGACCTAAAGCATAGATCATTTATAGATATAGGTATTATTTTTCGTCTTTAATGGTGGTAGTATAGTATAGTATTCAGCGCCACCTATGAAAATTTTATCAAACTTTGACTGGAAACTTCCTCATTGTGCGTTTGCCTCTACCACTAAAGAAATTTTCATTCAACACTTAAATATTAGAGCATAAATAGTAGTTTTAGTCCGCTTACACTACACTACAAGGGTTCCGTTTTTCCTTTTGTGGTACGGAACCCTAATAATCACAACTTTCGGGCTAAGAATGCTGTATTATTTCAGATACCACAATCGCTTATATACAGCAACACAGATTATGGTACAATGCTGCAGTCCAAGCCTCAAGACCTGGTGATTGCAGTTTATGATGACGCGTCACTGTTTCCACTGCTGCCCGTCATGGAAGACGGGCCGTCCCGTGGACACAGGGCCAAGGACTACTACGGCCGGAGCACTAAACGAGAGGACAAAAATATGGAGATCACTTCGCCGGTCATTGGATTCCAGCTCGGTGAATGCTTGCTAAGACATTTTCTCCCCAGCAGGGTTAGCATGGGCGGGGATATAATTTTCTCCCCGGGGAAAGGATAAAATCTTTATCCCCTCCGACAGCTTTATCCACTCTCCGAGCATGGGCTCACGGGTGGATATATAATTATCCACAGTGAATAAAACGGGGGACTTTTCGGTTTTTGGATCTTTTCCTTTACCTTTATTGGGTTAATGGTAATTGGTATTTGGGACCTATGTTGGGTTTATGTTGGGGTTCCCAACCATATTCCAAACATAACCCAAACACAACCCAAACATAACCCAAACACAACCCAAACATAACCTAAACCCAACAGGTACCGCGAGACATGTTTTGATTTTTTAAGTTCTATGAGAATAAACTTAAACCCACGTCTAATGTCGAGGATAAAATTGTCCCCGAATTAGGGATAAACTTCTCCTCTCCCCTGTTGCCGTGCTTTGAGAGGTGGACAAGTAAATTTTATCCCTCGTCAGTGGATATAATTGGGGGATAAAATTTTTGTCTCCTGTCCATGCTAGGGGGGCAGGGAATGGATAAAATGTTTATCCCCTCTGACACTTTTATCCACTCTCCGAGCATGGGCTCATGGGTGGATATATTATGCACAGTAGATAAAACACGGTTTACCCACTTGTGCTATAAGACATTGCTATCTGCCAAATTTCATAATACGGTATTTGACAATAGTATGCGATATTCTATGAAATACTGAAATGTGACGTCACATCATAATGACGTATTTTTTTAGTTTAATCGATAATTTAAAATGGTTATTACACTTTAAACTAACAAAGGACTTGGATTTTACGTATTTTGGAAGACCCTCTATTTACTAATCACTGAGAAATAATTTATTTTTGATGTAGTCAAATACCCAATTCTAGTCCAACGGAAGTACTCTGTGGGTTTTGATTCCGCTTGTCTTAACAGACAACAAAGTGATTCTATAAGGGTTCCTTTTTTCCTTTTGAGGTACAGTACCCTGAGCATCTGAAAAACAAAATGTTATTTCCTTATTCCAGCTAACGCATCTCTCCACGGGGAGTTGTTGGAGCCTATAATAGCGACTGTGAGGGGTCGCTCCGTAGGAGGGGTCGACGGCCGAGCGGCCACGTGGGACCCCCGCACTCGGCGGTGGAGTGACAACGCCTCAGGTGAGTTCGGCATCGCAGTTCAGCAGTCTATAATTGAAAAATGAATGAAAATGAAAATGAAAATCTTTTTTATTCGTATAAACTTTTACAAGTGCTTACGAATAGTCGGATGCATCTACCACTGGTTCGGAATGCCTTTCCTGCCGAGAAGAACCAGCAAGAAACTCGGCGGTTGCTCTTTTCAAATATTTGATATAGGTACATAATTATGCCATGTATAAAATAGTATTTGCAGTCCTGTGCGTTGCTGGAACGAGCTGCAGGTCAAATCCACGCTCTTTTATCATTTAGATAATCTTCAATTGTGTAATATGCTTTTTTCAGGAGCATATTTTTAATAGATTTTTTAAACTTGTGCAAAGGTAAGTCCAAAATAGTTTGCGGGATTTTATTATAAAAGGAAAAACCAATACCCACAAATGACTTTTGGACTTTCCTGAGGCGGAAGGCAGGAGCTGCAAGTTTGTCTCTGTTTCTAGTTAGCCTATTGTGTAGATCACCAATTTTCTTGTAACTAAGAATATTTTGTCTTACAAAAATTATGTTATTATAAATATATTGAGAGGGTACAGTAAGGATATCTATTTCCTTAAATTTCTCTCGAAGGGAATCGCGTGGTCTTAAGTTATAAATTGCGCGTATTGCCCTTTTTTGTAATACAAAAATTTTCCCAATATCTGCCGCTTTACCCCATATTAAGATTCCATAAGACATAATACTATGGAAGTAAGCAAAATATACTATCTTTGCGGTTTCCACGTCAGTTAACTGCCGAATCTTTCTAACAGCGTAAGCGTAAGTGTTTGTACCTTGGGCTGTTGGTTAGGCGCTGGTAAGTTTCGAACCTTCGTTCTTCTTGGCTGTCGCAATTGGGTTTGTGGAATCTTGAGTTTTCCTTTATTAACTTGTGTATTGAAATCGATGTAATGTAAAAGTCCGTTAACGTTACGTGTTGAAAATTCATCTCAAGCTTGTTAGTCCGTTTCCTGCCTAATGTCAGGCTGTCACATTATATGTCGTATCACTGTCACTGTCAATGTCTTTTGAGTAGACCACAGACCCAGTGCCTTGTCTATGATCTGTTTGTTTACATAGTTGTTGTGTTCACAACATGCTCCCCCCCGGGCTGATGTCGTCCGTAGGGAGAGGGCAGATGTTGTTGTAGGCCCGTGTAATTGTGCCCTTTTTGGTGAGTAGTACGGCAACTCTTCCAACTGAGTCTCCACCGTAGAAAATTTTTGTAACTCGACCCATAAGCCACAGAAGAGGTGGTTGAGTGCGGTCTCTTACTAAGACGAGAGACCCAACTTTGAGTTGACCATTTGACTGTCTCCATTTTGTTTTCGTCTGCAGCAACGAGACATACTCCAAGGAGTACCTCTGCCAAAAATGTTGGCGAAGTTGTTCCACCCGCTGATATCTCTGGAGTCGATTGATGTTCCTTTCCAGCAAATTTGGATGAGCTGCTGATAGAAGAGGTCGTCCGACGAGGAAGTGTGCTGGAGATAGGTAAGAGAGGTCGGAAGGATCGGATGATAGGGGGGTAAGAGGACGAGAATTTAAGATTGCCTCTATTTGCGCCAGGCAAGTGGCCATTTCCTCATAGTTGAAGTGGGTTAAGGAAAGTACTCTGCGTAAGTGGTGTTTCACGGATTTGACAGCCGCCTCCCAAATTCCGCCGAAGTTAGGGCTATACGCCGGGATACGCTTGAAGTTTATACCTTGGTCGATGAGTTGACATTGCACGAACTCTAAGCTATTTTTAAGAAACTGAGCGAGCTCATTGCACGCTCCAATGAAGGTAGTCCCGTTATCGGAAAATATGGTGGCAGGTTTTCCTCGCCTCGATGTGAAACGATTCAGAGCAGCCAGGAACGCCTCCTTTGTAAGATCCGTTACGAGTTCAAGATGTACTGCCTTTACTGCGAAACATACGAATACGCAAATGTAAGATTTTGTAAGTCTACCCCCCCTGCCCTTTCGGTCGAGTATAAGCACCGGCCCGGCATAGTCGACACCTGTGTTAATGAAAGGATGTTCCAGTTGCGTTCGCTCTTTGGGTAAATCTCCCATGATGGGCTGAACTGAAGACGCCTTGAATCTAAAACAACGAACACAAGAGTGTACAGTTTTTCTGGCTAGATTCCTTCCATTAATAGGCCAGTAGTTCTGTCTAACCGTGCATAAAAGAAGCTGAGGGCCGGCATGCATAAGAATTTTATGTTGTAAAACAAATAAAATTTTCGTGAGATGATGTTTGGAGCAAAGAAGAATGGGATGTTTGACGTCGTAAGTATAATAAGAATTTTTTAAACGACCACCTACTCTTATGAGATTGTCAGAATCAAAAAATGGTGAAAGTGATTTAAGTTTACTGTGTGATGACAAAGATTGATCATTCTTTAACAATAAATATTCTTCAGGGAACATTTCCTTTTGAGCATGATTTAAAATGAGTTTACGAGATGTTTCAAGTTCGTTGAGGGTAAGATGATTCGTTTTGGGTTTGTGTTTACAATTGTGTATGAATTTATTCACGTAAGCTAAGATTCGAATTATTTTGTTGAAGTTACTATGCTTATGTATGAGTTGAAGAACTCTGTTTTCACTAACGTCTTCTGTATTTTGTGGTGTGACTGCGCACAATACAGTGTCTGAGTTTTTGTGTATCTCCGGAAATTTGATGTCCACTTCATGCAAAAACTCTGGCCCTGACCACCACAGGGCGGCTGTGCTGATGGAATCAGCCTTCACCCCACGAGAAACAAGATCCGCGGGGTTAGACTTGGAAGGCACGTAGTTCCACTTATGGCCGCTAGTGCTTTCTTGTATCTCACCAACTCTATTTCTGACGAACTGAATTGTTTGCGAAGATGAACTTGATAACCATGACAATACGATTGTTGAGTCAGACCAGAAATAGTGTTGATGGACATTGATTGTAAGAGCACTAACTGTCTTTTTCCAGAGTCTTGTGGCAAGCAACGCTGCGGATAGTTCTAAACGCGGTATTGTAGTTTTGGGCTTAATGGGCGCGACCTTATTTTTAGAAGTTAACAGTCTAACATTCACTGACCCATTATCATCTACCGTTCTTACATAAATACAACCGCCATAAGCGCGCTCGGATGCATCTGAAAATACGTGAATTTCAATAAGAGATGGGTTGCTGCATGACACCCATCTAGGAATTGTGATTGAATTTAAAATATGAAAGGTGTTTGCAATATCTAAGAAGTCCTTTTTTATGTCGGCAGGTGCTTCAGTATCCCAGTCACATTTGCAAATCCATAACGCTTGTATAACAAGTTTAGCTAATAGTACGCATGGACCAACAAGACCTAAAGGATCGAAGATTTGACTGATAATAGAAATGATATTGCGCTTTGTTAGCTTTTTCTTTGTGTCTATGTCAATGATGAAATTTAAATTGTCTGAAACTGAATTCCAATGAAGACCTAATGTTTTTGAAGGTGAGCTGTCACTCAACTTCAAATCAAGGGATTTTTCTGAGTTATCCTTTATGTCAGTGATAGCGTGTAAGACCTCAAGACTGTTAGACTGCCATTTGCGTAAGTTCATTTTTGCAGAGGCTAAAGTGTCTCTTACACCTTTGCAAAGAGTAATGACCGATTCTGTATAGTCACCTCCGGACAAAAAGTCATCCACATAAAAATCATGTTGGATGGCACGTTGAGTTGCAAGGTCCTCGGTTTCATCCGCAAGAGACACTAAACATTTTGTAGCCAGATAAGGGGCTGAGGCTGTGCCATATGTCACTGTATTAAGAGTGTAAGTTTGTAGGGCCTCATGCCGATGAAACCGAAAGACTATTTGTTGAAGTGACCTTTGACTTGGTTCTATGTAAATAGTACGGTACATTTTTTCAACGTCAGCAGAAACCACTATTTTGTGTTGCCTAAAGCGTATTAAGATTGAAAATATGTCGTCCTGTACGGTGGGACCTACCATCTGTATAGAATTAAATGATTTTTGGTTTAAAGTGGCAGCCGAGGCATCAAAGACCACTCGTAACCTCGTGGTTGTAGAATCACGAAGTACCCCATGATGAGGAAAATAGACGTTGGGTAAGTTAGATGTATGTTGATGTATGCTTTGGTTAAGAGTCATATGACCTAAATCGATGTATTCTTGAATGAATTGTGTGTATAAGTGTTTCAGGTTTGCATCCCTATCCAGCCGCCGCTCTAAAGAAAGAAAGCGAACCTTAGCAAGATTATAAGAATCTCCAAGCACCTCTGGCGATTCTTTAAGGGGAATTGTTACTATGAATCGACCATCTTTGTCGCGCCGAGTGGTGTCTTCAAAGATCTTCTCACATGCCTTTTCCTCTAGAGACATGCTATGCTGAGGTAATACAGAATCTAGTTGCCAGAAACGTGTAAGTGAAGACTCATCATTTTGTCCAATAAAGTGACAAAAATTGTTTGAAGTCTCTGATTGAGATGTCTTATTATGGCTAAGACAGCCTGATAAGAGCCATCCTAACTTTGAATCGCGAAGCTTTGGCTGATGTTTCCCTAAGTCGATTATGTTTATACCTAGGACACTCCAAAAGACCTCAGCTCCTACTAAAATATCAATTTCTGATGGTTCATTGAAAGACGGGTCGGCTAACTGAATGTTTTTAGGTATAGGAATATGCGTTGTATCTATGTAAGAAGAGGGTAAGTATTTTGTTATTTCTGCAATTATATAACAGCTTATGGCTTCTGTATAGCCACCATAATAAGATTCAATTACTAATTTACAAGACTCTGATATTAAAGAAGTTTGATTGTTGATACCATTAACTGTAGAGCTGACAGGCTTCTTTACTATCCCGAGCCTATCACTGAGCTGCTTTGTAACAAAATTGGCAGTACTTCCATTATCAAGCAACAGCCGTGCTGTGTGTAGCTCATTTCTGGCATCCCGAACACGCACCACAGCTGTGGATAATAATACATTTGGCTGATAAGATATTGAGGTAATGTCTGTGGACAGCGCTATCGCTGAGCTTGTAGGCTCCTTAGAGCTGTCATGCAGTAGCGTGTTGTGTTTCAGGTTACAGTATTTACAGTGAGTTAATCTACAGGTCTTCGATGTGTGTCCTGGCCTTAAGCAATTTTTACACAAACTCAGTTCAGTGACCTTTTTTGTACGAGACTCAACATCCAATTTTCTGAATGTTTCACAGCTGAATATGAAATGAAGTTGAGAGCAAAAGGGGCACTTGTATGGTTTTTGATGATCAGTGTAAGAAGTTTGTGTTTTGTTTTTATTTATGTCTGAAAATGTTGCAATGTTTGACTTATGTTTGTATTTATTGTTATCCTGTAGTGTTTCTAGTAAATCAGCTCTCTTAGTAATGAATTTTGTAAATTGTTGTAAGTTGGGTGTGCCTCTGAGGCCATTTCGATATTCTTCCCACTCACGACTGGTAGTGGAATCTAATTTCTTAGTCATAATAAAAATAATTAATATGTCCCAGTGGTCAGTGGGCATTCCTAGTGTCGTAAGAGCTCGCAAGTTCTTATTAGTTACATCGACCATGTTCCGCAATAAGTGACTTGATTCCTTTTGTATATGTTCTAAATCAAATAACGTTTGAAGGTGGTGATTAACCAAAAGACGCTCGTTGTCATACCTCTCAGTAAGCAATTGCCACCCTAACTTATAGTTATTTGCACTAAATTCTAATGATTGAATTGTCAAAGCAGCAGTACCTTTAAGCGCTGCCCGGAGATAATGAAACTTGTTTATGTCGCTTATGGAATTGTTGTTATGAATTAGAGAAAGATAGGTGTCTCTAAATTCGAGCCAGTGCTGATAATCTCCATCAAAGTGAGGTAGGTTTATCTTAGGTAACCTTACAAAATCATGTCTGCGTTCCTCATTGCTTTGTATGCTATCATCACTTAAAATGGATGACCGACGCCCATGTGTGTTTGGTTGTGGGCTGAGCAGCACTTGGGCCTCTGACAAAAGCCTAAAATATGTGCCATCGAACGCTTCGCGATCCTGATAGGCTGTTTCTGGGGGCTCCGTAAGCGTTTCGATTTCTGTTTGTAATGTGTCGAAATCACTATAAAGTTGCTCAATTTTCCGAAACCGATACTCTAACTCTTTAAATTGCACTTCACTCAATGATTCACTGGTTTGTAGAAGTGTTAGAAACGATGAAAATTGAGTTAATTTTGCTTTTATTGATCCCCGCTTTTTGACGAGATCTTTGATTTTTGCCTCGCTCATTTTGCTGTAGCAAGGCTAAATAACGTTATTATGAACTAATTACTAACTGTTTTTTATAAAAACTACGCAATTGATGTGATAAATAGTCTAAAATTGATCCGACAAAATAAGTTAACCTCACATTATTCTTTGTTGAAACTCGAAACTTACACAATAAGGGGGAAAACAGAGGATTCGTTTGCGGTCGGATTTGAAGCAATCCGTTTTGTAATTTGGTAATTATGGTTTTCTATGAATGTTAGGATGCAATAATGGTTTTTAGTTAACTATGAGGAAATATTCCACGTACGTAACGGAAATGAGGCAATATTGATATGAAGATTGTAGAAATTAGGAATTGTTAGGAAATAAGATAAAGGAACGGACTCACTCCAGAAGTTGGCTTGGACGACCGTTATGCTTCTGGGTCCACTCTGCTGCGAATTTTCTGCCGATTTCTTGGAAGATCGAAGAGTTTCTTCTTTGTTCGAAGGACCACTTGTTTGTACCTTGGGCTGTTGGTTAGGCGCTGGTAAGTTTCGAACCTTCGTTCTTCTTGGCTGTCGCAATTGGGTTTGTGGAATCTTGAGTTTTCCTTTATTAACTTGTGTATTGAAATCGATGTAATGTAAAAGTCCGTTAACGTTACGTGTTGAAAATTCATCTCAAGCTTGTTAGTCCGTTTCCTGCCTAATGTCAGGCTGTCACATTATATGTCGTATCACTGTCACTGTCAATGTCTTTTGAGTAGACCACAGACCCAGTGCCTTGTCTATGATCTGTTTGTTTATATAGTTGTTGTGTTCACAACAGTAAGCGTAATTCAATTCAAATCCCAAGTATTCGTTTTTAGGTGTGCCAACTGGGCACAGAAACAGTCTATAATGCGAAAGTTGTGAATAGGGATGATGACTACTAGTCAATTCAGCGACTTTTTATCAAACGTCAAAACGCTCGCCTAGGGGAGCTTGTATGAAATATATTGATGCGACGTCATAATTATCGTAACTTGACGTACTTTTTTGTTAAATCGATAATTTAAAATGGTTAGAAAACTTAAAACTAACTGCTGTGTATTTTACGAACCAGACCAGATATTTTTATACTATCTAACCGTTTGCAGCCTTAGACACTTCTAAAATGGGTTTGAATATTTTAGTATGGAGCCCGGCCTACCTAAATGTCTGCCATTTTTTTTTCCAAAATAGCGGCGACGCATAAAACCTGCATTAATCATCAATACAAACAAATATTGTATGAGACAAAATCTTCCAACGTGTCACGTTTCCGAGATATAAGCTATCAAAGGTTGTACTGGTGGAATCATCACTGCAATAGTCTAGCCACCAGTACAACTTTGATAGTTAATATCTCGGGAACGTAAAAAAAAAAGAAAACGGCGGACTATCAAAATCCTTTTTTTAGTTTCCTTGAAGTGTAGGTAAACACTAACACTAAGTTATAAAATGACTAATTTCAACCGTTATCAAGTAATATCTTTGTTATTCCAGATTGCAAAGTATCGCACGTCGTATCAGAGATGATAATAATGAGTTGCTCCAGGCTGGCCTATGTCGGTCTTCTGCAGAATGTTGAAACTGGTATATACGGAGCCAGAACAGACGGAGCCAGGTTCAAAGTTTCCCATCCGGCAATTTATGTTGGCTCCCTTATACTCATAGGCAGCGTCAGTTGTGCTACTCTAACTTACATCATGTGCTACCCAGCCATACAAATGGCAAAAAAATCCAAACACGCCCTCATAAACTCATGGATTGCTATCGGGTTGCTATGTTTCATGTACACGCTTGGAATCTATCAAACTGAGGATGTAAAGCTTTGTCAGATACTGGGATTGTTAATACACTATTTGTCCCTTTCCTGCTTGTTATGGATGTGTGTATCCGCCAGCAATATGTATAAATGGGTGACAAAGACGCACAATCCTGTAAGGACCCCTGAGGATGAAATTCCACCGGATGTACCTATCCAGAAACCTATTCTAGGGTTATATTTAGTAGGGTGGGGCATAGCTTTGATAGTATGCGGGATATCTGGCGCAGTCAATTTAAAGGATTATGCGGGATACTCGCAGTGCTTTTTGAGCACACCGCCAGCTTTAAGCGCCTTGTTTATTCCCGCAGGTATTTTACTCATGTTTATACTCATTCTGTTCTTACTTATTCGATGTACGATAAGAAATATGAACGTTCAACTATCTGAAGGGACTCAGGCTACTGAAAACGTTGATTTAGAAATGTGGGAACCAAATCAAGGCGCTGAGGCCGAAAGGCGGAGTTTGAAATCGACGGTAGATTCAGAAATAGATGATATTGAACATACTCCAATAATACAGTTGCGAGCTCAAGTCATTGTTTTATGTTTGTACGTGTCTGTTTGGTCGTGTGGAGCGATCACTGTGTACAGACCTTTACCAGCATACTTGCCTTATCAGGAAGATATTTGCAGTATAGTATATGCAGTTTGTGCAACAGTATTGGGGACTTTCATTCTATTCTTCTACGGAATTGCGAGAAGCGATGTTAGAGCTCAGTGGTCTATGATGCATTGTTACTTACAATCGAGCAAGCAGTGCTGCAGAAATAGAAGCGTTTTTGACACTAACCAACAAAATCTGCCAACAAATCAAAACACAACTACATCCCCACAACATAATGTAATCCCTAATGATAACAGATCTGGCTCCGGCAGTAGAAGTTCAAACAGAACTAATTCAAAAACTAACAACAGCGGCACGTACAAAGCCGGTGCGGAACTAAACGGCCAAACATTACCCAAAGACCTCAAAAACACAAACGGAAAAACTCCTAACATAAATCTAGTCGTATTACATAGACAGCAGTATAGATCTAATAACTCTATGATGACGTACCCCGATTCGGGAACTGTCGGTCCTGAAATCTTTTACAATCCGAATCAAATGAATGTTGCCAAGAAGTTTTTTAAGAAACAGAAGCAACATATGAAGAGGAATTGTCTAGAATTGCCTTTGAGACGCGACTGTGACGACGATTCTCATGTTTCTTTACCACTACCGAGCAAAGAAGCATATAATGGAGTCGCTAGTTTCTTAAATGCGGGTACAAAAGTCAACAACACTAATCAACACGTCGAAAGAGTTAATAGCGGTATAAAAGAATCCAGAAATGCTGTTAACCCTAATTTGTTGGAAGACGATTCGAAAGACAATTTCAAAAGCTATTCCACTGATCGAAAGTCGTGGGCGAGAAATGATGACCCGAAAGTTGGGAGAGCGCAAATTATGAACATATACACTAATGTGCCAGAAACACAAGTGCCCCAACATCAAATCATTAAAGCTAACGTTCAGAAAAGTCTCAATGGACAGAGAAACAGTGTTTCCGAAGAGTGTTTGCAGAGCCACGCGAGCGAACACCCTGAGATGCGAACAATATCACAGCAATGCAGTTTAGAATACAGCTCTGCTTCAGAAATCGCAATGCCCCACACTTGCTCAGATCAAACGTTGAACACCCATTCAGAAATGACGTCTCTCCAAGAAACCCACAGTGCCTTATGTTCCACTAATGAAATTACTGACACAGAAAGCTTTGGCCAATACATAGATTACTTACAACCTAATAAAGCCCATGAAAACAAGGACACAATTGACAAATCCTTACAAGACATATCCGAAGAATGTACCATGAACAGTGATGATATCAACCAATCTAGTGCTGCACATCATTTGGAAACAGATTTAGGAGAAATGGACAATTTGCTACAGAACCCTGACGAGGATATTCAAGGGTCCAAAGACAAAATCGACGACGATAAGGAAACCTTTTTCATGGCAAAAACTACGTACGACTTCGAAACGTGCAGCACGAATGCGAGCGAACAGGGTTTCGAAAACGAAAGTGATATATACTGCCCGAACTACCAAATGTCCGAAGTCAGCATACGAAGTCACGGTTTATACGCCCCATCACCATCTTCCATGTGTCCGAACGAAATAAGCTTTAGTAACGAAGACGTTTCAACGCTAGAAAGCCAGTACGTGAACTACGATCCTGGATGGAGGAAAACTGTCAAAAACAACCCGAAGTTGGGTAAATACGTGCCAAGCCCAGCGTTGAGCTGTCCTGAAGTTAACCGCGATAGCAGTCCTTTGTCGTTTGCGAGTGAATTGGACGAACTTTACACGCAAATAACGAGTAGGGACAAAGATAGGACGGCGAGGAAAGATCACGGGCTCGATGTGACTGTGAATAGTGACGTGACTCTGAAACCGGATAGTGATAGTTGTGTGAGTGAAGCACTTTCCGACGTGGAGGTGAAAGGAGAGACAACTGTTTGAAACAAGTTCCATGATTCGCTATAGTGAAATCGTACGTACTAATCACAGTACTTAATAGTATCTGACAGGTACATAAGACTCGCTCCGGAAAAACGTTTAATTAGCGATTCTTGTTACGAAGCAATAAAGCGCAATTCTGTTTTAGAGTAAGAAAATATATATGTAGATATTTTCTCATAGAAATTGTTCTTGTTATAAAGAAATGTTTCTATCCTTATACATAATTTTTATGTAACAATAACCTCTTGTGATGTTCTCTAAATAACTTTTCTAATAGTATTTTAAACAAGTGTAAAGTTAATTTAGGAAATATCAACACGTATCTGAGATGAGAAAGGGACTTGGCAGGATCATGAATATAAGAAAACTATTCATGTGTGTAAAAATAACTATTATATTAGGTATATAAAAAAATTGCTCTTGCATAGACACATCGACAAACTAATTCATACAAAATTTACAAAATTAAATTTTTGCATGATCCGGCCGTCATGCCCCTGCCACGTTAAATTTTTGTTTAAAGCTTAGGGTCCAATAGCTCCTCGGAGTATAGCAAAGTGATTTACTTCCCAATATTTACTTCAAGCTGACCGATCCGATGTAGAGAGAACCTATAGTACGCGACAGGTCGATATGGCAATCGGGCGAGGGGACGCCCTGCACATCCGCACGTCACCCGCGCTATCCCGCACCGGGTTGGCGCGAGGGCCGATTGCCATCTCAACCTTTCGCGTACTCATTCTACGAAGTCGCGGCATAAGCTAGTAATATATATTGGAAAAGGGAATGTTGGACGTTAGACTTTAAATACATACTCTGATCTTGAACTGCCATTTTGATATGTCTGTATTTACGTAGAGGCAAATATTTAGAGCCAAAAGAAATAATAACTACAGATAAGTTTGTATAATTCTATGGCCGAGATCTATAGAGCGCACTTGACTTTGCTCAGTCTTAAGATTGAGTTAAAACGAGACAGATTTATGTGAGAGATATAGCTCTGTCTCGTTTTAACTCTGTCTTAAGTCTGAGCTATGTCAGAGTGCGCTGTATAGATCTCACCCTTATTATAAGTTGTAATTTATGTGTACAGTAACTTTGTAAGTTTCTAAAAATGAGTCTGACTTACACGGCTCACTCTGAATGAATGAAATACCCTCTTACGAGTGATACAGAAACTTAGGGCACTATTTCACTAGGACACCAGTGGCGGCGCAACCAGGCGCGCTACCAATAAAATGTGTACAGCTCTATTGAGGGTACCTAACCTAGTGTCCGCTTGGTTGCGTAAGATAGCGGCGGCCGTGATCACCCGCTGGTGGCGCAACCACTAATACGTATAGAGCTACTTGACGCCTCACTCTAACACCAGTTGCGCTACTAGGGACGCCCCTCCGCACTCTGATCTGCGTGACGATTCTATTCGCACGTGTCCATTGTTGATGTGAGGTGATTGTTCTCATTATAATATGATTGTCTTTGGTCGGAAAGTAGTATATAGTCCGTACAAAATGACTTTTTCCGCCATTTTAACTCTATAGTTCAACTGTCATGTCACAAGTACGGTGCACCTTTCAAATAAGGACTAAAATCGTACTTTTGACATGAAATTTGTCACAAAAAGTTAAAACGGCGATGAGTTAAATTTTATGCGTCAATATTATGCTTGGTTAGTCATTACTAACCAAGCATAATATTGACGCATTGTCAAATCAAATGTCCTTCGACATCCATTTTGAACCTGATGATTCTGATGTCTGCTCTCGTTTGGTAGCTCAAGACGCCACGTTGGCATCGCCATGGTGTCCTAGTGAGATATTGGCCTCAATGTTTAAGTGTGTCATTAGTATGGTCTGTTTTCTTGACATTTTGTTCATAAAACAATGTCAAAAAGGCATTAATGTCCACTTTCTATATTCAATCTATCTGTAATCAGTATGGTTAGTAAAACCACAGACCAATAAAGCAGTAGATTGAAAAAATATAAAAACACAAAAGTTTTTATAGGTACATATATTTTGTACAAAGCCGTTGTAATGTATTTGGTTTGTTTAAATTTTAGGAAAAAATATGACTTGTACAATAAAAATTTCTGATCTCGAATACTAGGTACTTTTTAATGTAAATATTTTTAGAATATTTTTTCTTTACCTAATATAATAATTGGAAATGAGGACGTTCTTTACGTAGTTTTGTGGTTTATTAAGAGTTACGCTTATTTTAGAGACGGGCAAGGCACGACGACTATAATAGTACGCGTCGCGTAAGTTGAAAAAGTGTGCACATAGGTACTGCACAAGTTTAGCTGGCGAAGGCTGGATATCCAATGTGACTGTGTTACACAATCTCTAAACTAAATTTAAATCAGTGCTATCCTTTTCTGCGGAGAGCAATAAGAAAGGGATAGCAATATAGCGATCTGTCAATTTATTGTGTACGACAGAATTGGTACTCTATCGCCTGAATGTTCGCTTTTTTTAGCAGTTTTTAGACTGATTCATAGAACGTATTTTGAATTAAAATGAGACATGAGAGATCATGGTTATACATTATTGGTCTTGTTTTAACTATAAGGATGAGATCTATGGAGCGCACTCGGGCTTTGCTCAGACTCAAGTCAGAGTTCAAACGAGACAGATTTATGTAGAGATACAAATCTGTCTCATTTTAACACTGTCTTAAGTCTGAGCAAAGTCAAAGTACGCTCTATAGATTTCACCCTTAGGGCGCCTTCAAATTTAATTTAATTTGCCGCAAAGTGCCGCGTGGAGGCAGCGCTCCGGCCGCGCTATTTTGTAAATCCATATAATTTCGAATCTATGAACAGATGCGCGGCCGCAGCGCGGGTGTAGCGCTGCAGTCGCGCGTTTTTATTTATATGGATGTTGAAAGCGCTCTAGTCTGAGCAAAGTCAAAGTGCTCTTTATAGATTTCACCCTTAGTCTGAGCAAAGTCAAGCCTTAGTGTACAGATTTTCAAGTTTCGTGACGCATTTTTATGTGCATGGGTAGCATTTTGCTAATTGGACGGCAGCTTAGTCATGTTATGTGTATTACTTTTGAATGCAAAATATATTTATTAGTGTCTATACAGACGGACTGCAAGCCGAATGTAAAATTGCGGTTTTTCAACGGTTCCTAGACTATAAAATAAAAAAATTTGTATAGTGATAATCTATGGGGCTAGAATATACCCCATAGATTATCGCTATAGATATAGATGGAATAATAAATTCTAGCCCCATAAACTACCGCTATACAAAAAAATCACATCATTTTATTACTACAGTCCAAGACCTATTGACACAATTGCATCGCAACTGCCGGCCGACGTCACTCAGCTCACATTGAATACCCGTACTTGAACTGCACGCGGACTGCGTAGTCGGAAGGCAGTCGCGAAGTAGTTGTGCCAACTGCAATCTTGCAGTCGGTTTGCAGTCCGTCTATATCGACCGTTATAGTGAAATCACTTTGACTTTGCTCAGAATTAAGGCATTGTTAAAACGAGACAGCGTTATATCGCTGGCATAAATCTGTCTCGTTTTAACTGATACTTGAGTCTGAGCAAAGTCTATAGATTTCAGCATTAGACTAAGAACAAAATAACAATGAATGTGCCAAACTATATAACGGAGTGTTGCAAATTGATTATTATATAATTATGATCAATATTTCCTAGTATTACTTCCGTACTGGTTTTTTGAGTTTTTATTTTGAATTCAATGTCTAGTCCATTGGTTGGCAATTTTGTAAAACTTTTTATATCTCTTTAAGGATTTTTAAATTGACAGCTTATGTATAGGTAACCATTTTAAGAGGCGACTTTTGACAGTTAAGGCTGTGATATATAGTGGAACGCTGAGTTGTTAGAAAATAATCACGAATATTTTTTTGCAGTTATTGAATTTGTTTCGAACAACTTAGCGTTAGAGACTCAAGACTTAAGTTTCAGTTAAAACGAGACAGCTTTATGTCAGATATTATAAATCTGTCTCGTTTTAATTTTACGTAAAGTCTGAGCAAAGTCAAAGCTCTAATCTCGGTCTCAGACTAGAAAAAATATTGACAGACGTAACCTTTTATTACTGTTTGGTTTCATAAAGACAAACCAGGCCGTCTCATACAAAGTTAAATAGTCAGTACTTATATCAAAAGTGGTTTTTTAAAGTGACTCTATTTGTACTGTAGGTACATTATTTTCAAAATTAAAATAAGAGGATTTTCTTGTAAGAAAATAAAATGTAAAGTTGAAATAAAAAATAGATGCACTAAACCAACATTGTACTTAGATTGTTTATTTTTTGTGAACAATAAATAAGTTAACTTTGTATTTCTGAAAGCATATTTCCTTCTTTGGGACGCCTTATCCTTTGTAGCATTTGTATGAATTATTTTTTTGTTATAACAAATGTGATATTCAAATCTTTTAATGTTTACGGTATGACAAATGTATGGTAATAAAATAAATTACAATATTACAAATATTACAACATAGTTTCATACAATCTTAATTTTGAAAAAAAAAGCTGTAATAGTCCGCGCCAATTAAATAGTCGTTCTTGAAGTAACCGCAAGACGTGTCGCAATAGAATTTCTTAGGTGTTAGTAGGGCGCGCGACGCGAGGGAGCGGAACACACCAGCCTCGCGTCATGCCGTACCCCGCCTTCGCCGTCTGCATTAGTGCGAGTGCTACATTCGTACACAGTACACGAGTACGCGAGCTCGCACTGGCATCGTAGGTCAGACGCGACTATTTAACTGCCGGGATCTATACCTACCTACTAACAAAAGTATATTCCGTTGTAAAAACCGCACATTGAAAATTAATAAATTTTTTCATCCCTTTTATTATTAGTCTATAATATAGGACCTGTTCGCAAAACGACCTCATCAAGAGGCATCTTCTGTGCAAGCGCGCTCTATCTTAGGCTGCATCATCACTTGCCAGCAGGTCTGATTGCAGCCAAGTGCTAGTCTATAAATTAAAAAAAGACTCCTAAAAAAAGCCCTATTCACTGTTCAGGCCTAATAATTCGCTGAACGATTTATGTTTAAGTAGTAGGTAGGTACTTACCTTCTTACTTATTTTAGAACTCTTTGTATTTTATTAACTTTTTATTTGGATGTAAAAGAGCTTATAATTAATATAGAAGATCCGGCTTTACTCACGTACCTATTTAGTTGACGTAAACCCAAATCACTTACGATAGTTTAAACGTTAAAAAAATTTGTTAATAAAAAGTTTTTGTTATTATTACCTAAGTATACTCCAAGTCTTTTGTAGAGTACAAAATCTTTAAATGCTTCCCGAATAGGATTAGCATTTTCAGAATAAGACCTATCACGAATAGGTCCTTTTACGACTACTGGGTATTATTTTGCGAATAGGTCCTTTGTGACTAAGTATACAAAACATTGTTGTACCGTTCATGTATTAGAGTCTCGCCACATATTCTTATAGATGTTCTACGACTTCTCGAATTGTTTCTTTGTATAATCGTTATAGATTAAACTGACTGATATCTATCAACGCACAGCTTAAACTACTGGACAGATTGAGCTGAAATTTGACATGCAGATAGCCAGACATCCGCTAAGAAAGGATTTTTGAAAATACAATACCTAAGGGGGTACGATAGGCGTTTGAAATGTGTGTAGTCCACGCGGACAAGGTCGCGGAAATAAACTAGTTTTATACTTAACACCAAATGAAAAAAATAAGTATGTGGCGACGTGTTTGTTTTAGCGCGAGTAGAGCGCAGTTATTTAAAAGTTTGGAAATCTATTGTCACTGTGAATATAATATTAGTTATATGAATAAATAGTGAAATTTTATAAAACGGTTAGCTTTTTGTGGGCATATTGCAAAATAAAAGGGCATTTTGCACTTGTTATTGTAGTTTTATTTATTTCTTTGTAACATACAAAAATATTAACTAAGTAGTAGGTATAGTATGCGACAGGTCAGGACAGGTACAGGAAACTCCCCGCACATCCGCACAGCCTGCGCGCTAACCCGGTGCAGGTGTGCGGGGCGTACCCCCGCCTCATACCCCGATTGCCATCTCGACCTGTCGCATACACCTATAGGTGTTAGATAAGTATAAATTATAAATATTTTTATTTTATTTTATCTTTGGCTTTTTCACACTAGTGAAATAATTGAACAGTTCAAACATATAATGTATGGATGTATACCACCTACTATAAAATCTCTATATATAAAAATGAATCGCTAAATGTGTCGCTGATCGCAAATCTCGAGAACAGCTGTACCGATTTCGCTAATTCTTTTTTATAATATTCCTTGAAGTACGAGGATGGTTTTTACGGAGAAAAATTTAAAAAATTTGAATCGACTGTTAGGCGGTACGAAGTTTTCCGGGGCAGCTAAGTATCATATAAAATGAAATACGAAACAATAAGGAAGGAAGGAAGTTGAGGGTAAAGGTGAACGGGTAGTCCCCATCACCCAGACAGGTCCAGTCCGCAAAGAGGCTAAGGAATCGAAGGAAGATAAATCGTGTTCGGCTGATAAATGTAACTAACTAATCTCTCTGTAATGCCAAAGAGGCCGTATCTTTTAAAGACTGATGAGTGATAATAATTACTAAAATAAACAATGTAAATCTTTAAATCTCTTTAAATAATTATAATTTATATTTTAACCTGGTGCTAAGATATATACCTACCTAATTAGTAACAGCAGGTTAAAATATAAAGTTCAAATGAAAAGTCAACCGCCAGTTTTATGCGTATGATAAAAGTTAGGTGTGTTTCAGTGTAAACAACAAGTAAAGGCACCTTAACGTATTTACAAGATCAATTGACATTCAAATCAATAAATCGTTCGGTGATTTCCAATAGTGATCGATAGCCGTGGTTAGGGTCGGGCGGGGTCAATTCTTTGCGTGCGATAAAATGTCGCCCGGTAATAAAGTGCACTGATAAGTGTTATCTTTGCAATTGTCATGCAATTAATGTGGTCTAAGATCCGTAATCATTTCTTTATTTGGCTCAGATATCCCTCCCTCCCTTCGGTGTTCCCATTAGATTACAACATGGGATTATTTAAGGGGTGAATATAATATAATATCTACACAAAATGAAAATATTGTTACAAAACTATTATAATTTCATTTATTTGCCTGCTATACATAGTATAGTTTGGAATGAAATTTCTTATACATTATTATCAAAAGTAGATAACATTCAAACTTATTCTAATTTCTAATATATTAGATTTAATAAAATATTCGTACTTCTCTTAATTCCTAATAGGCGGCGAAATTTTTCAATCATTTTATTAAAAAAATGTACCGAAAATTTGCAACCCTGAACGAAAATAATAATAATAATAATATTTAAAATATATTATGGCAACATTGTTTAAGTATTACTTAATTAATACAACACATACAACAATGCTTCACTGGCAAGAATAGTTACAATCATCATCATGCTTACAAAATGCAATCTACCTATCTACCCTCATTTTATTTACAGTTAAAGAAATTATGTCGTCTGCTTTTAAAATCTGTAAGGCGCGGACATAAGCTTTAACTCTACTAATTTCTTATTTAAATACTTAGGAATGTAGAACATATTTCGCATTTTTTTAGTACAAGCGATAAAACGCAAATTGAACATAAGTATAATAAGTTGTTATATGAAATAGTTGAAGAGCTAGCAAATTTCTGATCGAAATAGTTTTTTTCACGGACCCACTAAATACAATTAATCTGAAATCATTTCCAAGCAAAACCGCCTAAAACTATGCTGAAATTGAGTCACAGTTCATGATGACTTCTTACTTGAACTCATTTCTAAGCAAAACAGTCTAAAACTGCTAAAATTTAGTCCAAAGTTTGTGATTTCGTTCAAAACAATACAATTCCACGGACACGTACGAAGCGATTTGCCTCCTTGTTTCCAATTCGATTCGTTAGGATATGGAACGCTTTTCCGGCATCAGTTTTCCCCTCCACTTTTAACAGTTTTCCCCTCCTCTTTCAAGTAAAGAGTGAATAAGAAGAAGAGTGCAAGAAGCATTTCCTAAGCAAGCGCGCTCCACCTTAGGCTGCATCATCACTTGCTGGTGGGGCTGATTGGAGCCAAGCGCTAATCAATTAAAAAAATATTTTTTTGAGTTTTTTGGTCCCCAATAAATATTTCGTTGAATTCCACCATTTTTTTCGCTAGCTCCCCAATTGGGTATTTGACCCCAATTTTTTATTACATTATTATAAACTAGGATAAAAATAATGACGAAAACTGAAAAAACTAATTAAAACGACCAAATAACAAAAAAGTTATAAGCATTACTGATTAGACAGAAATAGCGATATAGCATTTTGACGTCACACCTTACTAATGCCATAGTAGCTTCGTGCGGTTTCATACAAATTTTCGTTTTGCGAGAAAGGGATACAAGACCCCCCACTCAAAAATTAAAATGCCTGTAACTTAGTAAATCTTTGTTGGATTTTAATATTTTTTTCAGCGTACGTCATTATTTTTATCCTAGTTTATAATAAAGTAATAATATTTATCAAATTCAAAAGTAGGAAAATACCCAATTATTAAGAACCGTTTCAGTATATGGCGGTAAGGCGTTTTTAATTTTCACACAAGTTTCTTGGATATGTACAGCATGTTCAAATATCACGCGTTGGCCGGCAAGGCGAGGCGAGTGAGCACGCGGCCGCGGTCCGCCACCGCGCCCAGCACCCTGCCCACCAACCCCCGCGGTATCTCTTCGGGGGGCTTCTGTTTGCCTATAACGAACAAAAACCATTTCATTACTATCATACACATTACGTTTTTTTTTTAAATATTAGCCATGTTAAATGACTAATATTCCCCTTTTGCTCTCCAACTAAGCGTCAAGCTTGTGCTAAGAGTAGGTACGATAATAGTGCAACGGGCGGGATTTGAACCGTCGACCTTTCGGTTTTCAGTCCACTCAATGTACCGGTTCAGCTATTGATGCTTAACACACCAGATCCCTATCACTATCATTTGTTAACCAAGTGAAAAGTATTTTTTCAATCGTAATAGGTAGGTAAATGAAAGAACATAGCGCGAATAGGTTACCAAATGAAATCAGGTCAAAGTTTTAGATATGACCAACCATTTGTTAACTTAACTTTACCAACATTTAGCTGAGTTCGGCGGGGTGATTACCTTAAACGTTGCAGTAGCGACAGCAGTAGCAATCTGACAGTTTATTTGCTGTCTCTCTTCTTCTTATTTTCTGTTGTGGCTATTGCTGTCTCTCTCGAGCGAGACGTTTGACAGCAATGAGCGCGAGATTTACGCTTGTCGCGAAATACGTAATCACCCCGCGGGCCTTTCCGTTGGCACGACACATTTTTGACACTATTTGTTAGGTTACCTACATTTTAAGGCATGATCTTTGTAAATGTTTATATTGTGTTGGATCAACAAATGTATTTGTATTCTGTAATCGAGAGTAGGAAATATAAGGAACAAGAAAAAGTAAGGTTACCTATGCTAAATTGGTCAACTGTGTCGAGCTAACAACTCACCCACAAAGAAGTCCAGCACCATCCCGGGCAGGTCTTTGTCCCCGGGGCCGGGCGCGGTGACGAGGCGCAGCGCAGGGCTGGCGCAGTACTGCGCGCTGGCCACGAGCTGCGCTGCGCTGTGCCGCGACCCCACCAGCAGGCCCCGCGCTTGGACCTTATGTTCAGGGTGGATGCGGTACCATGCAGCTCCTGCGTGCCAGAACCAGTGATTGACTGAGTGAAGCTAGTCTCCGGGTCTACTTTGAATTTGCATTTGTCCGTCCGTCTGTCAGAGCCTCATAACTTTTGAATCAATGTGCATGATCATGCGATGGGCCCGTGGGGGCCTCGAACACTTCGAGCAATGGGCAGGGCACATAGTTCGTAAAACCGACAGACGTTGGGGTCTCAAGGTGCTGGAATGGCGACCTCGCACTGGAAGACGCAGGGTTGGAAGACCCCCACTAGGTGGACGGACGACATCAGACGAGTCGCAGGGAGCCGCTGGATGGCGGCGGCGCAAGACCGTAGGGCGTGGAAGTCCCTACAAGAGACATATGCCTGGACGTCTATCGGTTGATGATGATGATGAATTGGTCACGGGCCTCCACCTGTATAGTAACGGCACTCACCTCTGACATAATTGAGCGCCCCGCTCCAGTCCCGGGCGCGCGAGCTGCCCCACTGCGTGCCTTCTTGCAGTACGCCCTCCGCTAACCAGCTCTCCGGGAAGTGGGGCCACTGGAACAAGCATGTATAAGTTATAACCACCATATATGTTTGAAGCAGTGATAGCCTGGTGGTTAAGACGTCCGCCTTCTTTTCGGGAGGTCGGGGGTTCAATCCCGGACACGCACCTCTAACTTTTCAAAGCATTATATTATATAATATCTCACACCCGGATTTACTGACGTGTGTAGTCGACGTTAGCCCGACTAGTTTCTAACCCATCCGGGGTCCTTTTTCAAAGGGAGTCAGTTCGCGTACGCGTCGCGGTTAAGACTGCGCGCCGCTGCTCGCACAGCGTCTTGTCCCATGACTGATGCCATTGTCTTAGCGTCAAAAAGGTTCACCCTGAGGGCAGCATACATCCATTGTCATGATTGAAATTCGGGTGGCGACTAATTTCGATCGCTTCTCTTATCTTCCGCTATTAGTATAAAAAGTGCCCTATAATCCGGTATGTCTAGAGCCCTCACTGCTAGGAATGCTTTACCTGTATGAAGTGTATGGAGCCCTGGCAGAAGTCGGCAGGCGGGTGCTGCCAGTAGAGGTTGGGGTGCGGCGCTGCGATCGCCGCGAATTTGCTCACCAGCGAGCTGTGGCAGTGGACTAGGTACCTTACAATCAAACAGATCCGTACAATTATGTTAGACCTCTTGCCTATAAAGAAACGAAGGCGGCGTTCATCATTCTATTACAACTACATTCTGTAACACTATACACAAATATAATATGTAAGAGAAAGGTAAATAATAATGGCATGACTGAAAAACGTTGAAATAACGGTTTCTCAGATTATACCAGACTCTTATATATCAGACTCTTATATTAACACATTTTTATTAGCTCGCTTTCTTGTCTGTCTGTTTGTCTGTTCAGTTCAAATTTTGCAAAACAGGTTTGAACTAGATGACAATGCAACATAATCTTGCTTTCTTGTCAGTCAGTTTGTCGAATAGAAAATGGCCAAGGTCGAGTCAGACTCGCGCACCGAGGGTTCCGTATTACAGTCGTATTTTTTTTATATTTTGCACGATACATCAAAAACTATTATGCATGAAAATAAATAAAAATCTGTTTAAGAATGTACAAGTAAAGAACTTTCATATTATGATACCCCTCTTGGTATAGTTATGTAACTTTGAAAATACTAATATTTGTTCATGAACAACCATTTTTTTTTCTGTTACGTAACCACAAATTCACGGTTTTCGGATTTATTCCTTTACTTGTACAATAACTCACTTTCTTAATTCTCTGTGTGTTAGTCTATTCAGTACAAATATTGCAACAAACCTTCTCTACATTGAAAATGTGTTTTTTTTTTTTTTTTACTAAAATGATTTCTAATGTTTTCAGTCCCTGCACTATAAGTAACTTATTGCATCTTTTGTCTGATGGTGACATAAAAAGTGTTCATCGCATCAGTATGTGAGCCCAGAACTTTGGAGTTATACTGATAAAGTGATAACAATACTATAGTGATAATATGTTGTAACATACTAGAACCGATTAATGAGTATAACAGATAATCATGGTGCAATGACCTACATGATTTAAAGATTTCTTTGTAAGAACTAGGCTAGATAATTAAAAAAAACCTGGCCAAATGCGAGTCAGAGCCCTTTCATATGATACCCCACTTGGTATAGTTATCTTATTTTGAAAGTTTAAAATACTAATTATTTGTTCATGAACACATTTTTTTTTTGTATGTAACCATAAATCAACGGTTTTCGGATTTTTCTCTTTACTATTACTATGAAACCTACCTACCTGCCAAATTTCATGATTCTAGGTCAACAGGAAGTAGGTACCTACCCTATAGGTTTCTTGACAGACAAGCAGACAAAGTGATCCTATAAGGGTTCCTTTTTTCCTTTTGAGGTACAGAACCCCAAAAACAGATAAATTATCTATCAGACCAAGCTTTAATTGCGAAAGTTCGAAAGTAAAGAAGGAAAGGATCCGATCTGATTAAGTAAACATTATTTTTATTTTATTTTTTTAAAAAGAATATTAGCCATGTTAAATGACTAATATTCCCCTTTCCCCTCCAATTAAGCGTCAGGCTTGTGCTAGGAGTAGGTACGACAATAGTGCAATGGGCGGGGTTTGAACCGTCGACCTTTCGGTTTTCAGTCCACTCCTATACCGATTGAGCTGTTGAGGCTCTTAGAAAATGCGCTTTGAACTCACCAAGTCAACATACCACCAATGCCAAAGCCAATGACCACAGCTGGGTTTGTCTCAGAAGCCCCAAGAGCCAGCAGCAAAGCCCTCAACTCGCTAACAACCCTTGGAGGTGCCAGATCAGCCCTTCCACCTCCTTCACTCCCTCCGGTTCCTCTCAGATCCAGGGTGATAACATGGTGATCAGTTTCAGCAAGTCTCCTCACTACCGCAGACCACCTTGGAACCCAGAGGTCACCCATGTCTGGTGCATCTCCAAGAATTAGAACTTTCTTGCCACTTTTAGGGCCTGTTTCGACATAGTGGTATTTGACTCCCTAGAAATATTTTTGTTGTTTATGTATACTTACTGGAATAGAATTATTAATTACTAGTGACTGCATGCAGTTTTGCTTCCATGGGAATTTCGAAAAATATGGCCTTGTTCCTTATGTACATTATAAAGCAAAACTGTTTAAAATTTTAGCATTTTATATCTAAGGGTTACAGCTTTTAATGTCTATGGCGCCGTCCTATTGTCATCGCACTGCGATGCCATTTCATCGTGCGATGAAATAACAATATGAACGCATCGCATGATCGCGCGATCTTCAATAGGACATTCAGTAGAACACAGTTTGTTTGAACGCACGGGACGCGCGATCATTTTCGTTGGACGCACGCATCATCGCACGAGCGATGACAATAGGACGGCGCCTAAGGGTTTGGGTTGGACGTTGACGAATGATGTCGAGTCGGTCAGATGAGTCAATGCGTGAATCAGGACTTTTCTTTTTAATTTATAAAGAAATACTTATACTCACTTACTTATCAGTACCTCAGTACCCTTATTATAAATGCGAAAGTGTGTTTGTTTGTTGGTTTATTGGTTTGTTGGTTTGTCCTTCAATCACGTCGCAACGGTGCAACGGATTGACGTGATTTTTTGCATGAGTATAGATAAAGACCTGGAGAGTGACATAGGCTACTTTTTATCCCGGAAAATCAAAGAGTTCCCACGGGATTTTTAAAAACCTACTTCCACGCGGACGAAGTCGCGGGCATCAGCTAGTTTAACATAAAAGTTTTTTTATTCCTGGCAAATTATACAATTTATAATTAAGTACTTACTTACTTAACTTGGCGATTAATGTACTTAATTTATTGTTAAACAATTATTATTTAAACATATTATTTACAGAATAAATTGGGAGCTTATTCTACTGCTACTACTATGGTAAGCGAGTTCTGAAAGCAAAATAAAATTTCTTATTTCTTTTATCAAGTAAGTCAAGCACTTGTACCTAAGGACCTTAGAAAAATTTAAAAGTTACCGGCGTGGCGTACCATTATTTTGATGTAGCAATGTACGCCGATAGAGGAATCCACCGTAAGTTCAACCGGTGGACAATTTTTGGAGAGTTTTCTCCGGTGTCCTTTCCATAACCTTCGTACCGCGAGAATAATCATTTGCCATAAGCCTATAAATGCACACTTTAACACCATTTTCACAGCTTCCCTACCCGACACAGCTTGTAACACTTTATCGCTCTGCACACCCATTTTCATTCAACATTAACTAACTATTAAATAAAAACAATTCTGAGTTCATGCGTGCACTCAATGTATTCGATGAAATTACACTTAATTCCGAAGCGCAAAGTACTTTAAACCCGGGTTAATTCTTATCAGTTTTTATCAATATTTCGAAGTTCGAACGAAACGGATGTTGTTGATGTTTTGTCAATGTCAAAGTCAGCAGTGTTTCCACTTTCGATTTTAGATTTTACCCTTGTTTCTGTTAGAATTTGCAATAAATAACCCTAAAAATTATTTGAATTACCCTGATTTATAGGCTACTAGCTGATGCCCGCGACTTCATCTGCGTGGAATAAGGTTTTTAAAAAAAATCCCGTGGGAGCTCTTTGATTTTCCGGGATAAAAGCCTATGTCACTCTCCAGTCTTTATCTATACCCATGCAAAAAATCACGACAATTCGTTGCACCGTTGCGACGTGATTGAAGGACAAACCAACAAAACAACAAACAAACACACTTTTATTTTTCAAATGCCGGAGACCAAAATGACGTTTCGTGTTTGCCTGTTTTTTTACGGCTCTTTAATAGTGATGTCGTGAAATCGATACTTAACGATAACATATTTATAGGTTTTCTTGTGAGATGTGTAATGAGACAACAAAATGTTTAAAATAGCTATAACTAATTCCAATTCAAATGAAATACCTACGAATGAATTAATTCTTAATTAATTTAGTTTTACATACTAGTTATTAAAAAAATCCTTAGCTAAGTAATTGTTTACTAATTATTCTTAAAGTCTTTCAAATAATATTTGATAAGTGCTTCTTTTTAACCTCGTGATTACACATTTCGTATGATTATTTCACTAGGTATGCATGAAATAGTATTATTTTACAAACGATTTTAATCTGAACCAGAACCATGAGGGCCACACTTTATTTGTTAAGCTGATATCATTATTTTTAAGTTTGACATTTCTACCTGTCATTTTGGTCTCTGAGTTTAAAAAATAAACTATATTACGCGTTACAGTTATTTTACTTTAAGTAATTATTACTCTAACAAAATTAATTTTTTGCGTTTTTAGAATCATTTTACGATTCTAAATTTTAAGTCTTGTGACGTAGTGCGTAGGTGCTTGGCAAGGTTATTACATTTGTGTCTAATGAATGCCTAGCTGATAAGTTTTCATACCTATAGAAATACACATTCAACAATTTAAAAAAATCATTTTTTTTACCGGAAATTTAATTTTACTTTAAATTACACGTAGAAATTACCATAAACCCCCCCGTCAACATAATAACGCCCTAAACCTAATATTAGTCGTTTTCCCCTAAAATAAGGCGAAACTTCTAAAAGTAGAAACACTGTAACAGAGAGACAGCATGTCAAAGTAAAACGGCACTTCACATACTTCCACTGCACATACATTTTTTATTGAATTTGTCTCTGGATTCTAATCTTTTTAAGCTTAGAATTTTTAAGGGGTTTTACCCGTCCGGAAATTACTAAATTATTTAGATACATCTTTCTTAATTAAATTTGAATAAAACTGATGAACTCACGTAACACGTCAAACTAAGAGCTGAAAAAATTAATTTTGAGTACCTACCTTCAAAAAATGGACAGTTTTTAATTTAATCAAAGCAAATCATTTATTCAAATTAGGTAGGTACCTATCAAGTAGGTACCTACCATTACTTTTTGATGGTCAGTTGTTGAATTTTAATGATAAATAATTAATTATGTAAACTTAAAACTAAAGCTAGGAGGGTTCCAAACGTGCCCAAATGTTCATGAACATTATTAAAGCAATACAATTAGGTATTTTAATCTATATCTACTTAATCCCTAAAAGTTACCTATCAATAGGACATAAAGAAAAAATAAACAATAATAATAAATACGGAGTACTCTCAAGTCTCGAGGATTTTAAAAACAAATTAAGGTTGCGAGACAGGGCACTCAAGACGAAGACTATAATGACAAACTCTGAAAGGGCAAGTCACGTCGGCTAACGATGGGCTAACCACTAACGAATGACCAACTGTCCAGTCACTAACGTTTAAATCTGCTCGGATGCTCGGTCAAACGCCTACATCGATGTAAAAGCAATAAGACTATTGTGGTTGTGGTGAAAAATTGCCTTGTGCATGACGAGCTTTATTCGTACGACTACGAGCTCTAATGGGAATTCTATCTATCCGTTGAAACTTGAAAGGTCTATGGAATTATTGCTGTTGCCAATTCGTATCAATAGGTGGCGACAGTAGTCTGGAAATGGGAAATGTATTAATTTTAGCAGTATGGTTTTGGCAAGAAGCTTCGGTAAAAATATGAGCACAGAAGATATAATAGTACTCTGTACTAACATCAATTATATACCTACCTTAGCTGCTAACTATACTTAGGTATATAATATATCTATCTGCCATATCTATTTTTACTTTACAATCCCAGAAATGCATTACTTACTTGAATAGTAACTTGTGAATACGCTGTGATAGCCTAGTGGTCAGGACAGGACGTCTGCCTTCTAATCGTCGGGGGTTTGATCCCGGGCACGCACCTCTAACTTTTCGGAGTTATGGGCGTTTTAAGTAATAAAATAAGTATCACTTATGGTGAAGCAAAACATCGTGAGGAAACCTGAATGCCTGAGAGTTCTCCATAATGTTCTCAAAAGTGTGTGAAGTCTACCAATACTCACACCACACATGGCCAGCGTGGTAGACTATGGCCAAAACCCTTCTCACTCTGAGAGGAGACCCGTATACTCTGTAGTGAGCCGGTGATGGGTTGATCATGATGATGAACTTGTGAATAGTGATAGATAGCCTAGTGGTTAAGACAACGGCCTCCTACTGGAGTCCGGGGTTCGATCCCGCACGTAGGTAATGTACCTCTAGATTCTAGAGATTCGATTGCTCAACGCCTAAGGGAGCGGACTGAAATCCGAAAGGTCGCCGGTTCAAACTCCACCCGTCGCACTATTGTCGTACCTACTCCTAGCACAAGTTTCACGCTTAGTTGGAGGGGAAAGGGGAATATTAGTCGGCATAATAAACTTGGCTAATATATTATCCTAATTTAAAAAAGTTTTTAAAAGCAAAGATGCCTACGTCATAATAGCTATCTGCATGCCCAGCCCGATCCGTTCAGTACTTTGAGCTGTGCGTTGATATAGATCAGTCAGTCATTCAGTCACCTCTTCCTTTTATATATTTAGATAGATTGTACTTTTATTACTATTAGGTACCTAAACGATAAACATAGACATAGACAGACCAAAACAAAAAATCACGACGACTAAGTACCAAGATTACAAAATGTAGTTATGTATCTGCTATTACATAAGGGTAGATTGTCATGTAAATGTCACGACGGGGGCGACACGACACGACAGCGGCACGCCCCGCGCTGTCGTGACATGATTAATAATACAGGGGGGCTGCTGTGCTACGGAGATTACTCTTTTTGCAGAGTAGATTTGTAGAGCATCGTCTCTGTCGTTGAGACCGACAAAACGTCATATAGATATTTGTGTTTGTATTTGTATATTTTATTTAAGTATTTTTCGATTTAGACTTAGGTATACAAGCGCTTACAAAAGTCAGTACAGTCAGTACAGGTAGGTACAATCTTACAATAATAAAACAAGTGTACAAAATATGGCATATGGTATGAGTGACAGAGAAAACGCTCTACAAAGCCGAAATGTCATGCTACAGACCGATGTACATTACTTTCTGCCGCGTACTGTACTATAAATGCGAAAGTGACTGTTTGTCTTGTACCTTTTCATGGCACTGAACCGATTTTGACGAAATTTGGTACTGAGATAGCTTGCATTCCGGAGTCGAACACAGACTATGTTTTATCCTGGGAAATCAAAGAATTATCGCGGGATTTTTAAAAACCTAAGTCGTCATGGTCGAAGTCGCGGGTCATCTAGTGAACCTACATTCTAAAATACTTACAGCCGTACTCAGAGTCGCTAATCGTTACTTAAGATTCGAGTTAAAATTAGACAGATTTATGTGAGAGATATAGCTCTGTCTCGTTTTAACTAAACTTAAGTAACGATTAAGCGACTCTGAGTACGGCTGTATGAGGTAGGAATTAGGATTATTAATTAAGTGAATGATAAGAAAGCTTGGGAATGAGTTGCTTAACGGCTTTGTGATAATAGTTCCAATAAGTTTAAGTGAACTTGTAAAGTGGTGATAATAAAAAGAATACCCGGCTGAGTTTGTTGTGGGCTCTTCTCAGACCTGGGCGCGTTTGGAGCCCTCGTAGCTTTAGTTTTTAAGTTCGCGTAAAAATTATCACCACTATATATCATCTTACAAATGCAGCAACCGACTTTCTAAAAGTATCATCATCATCATGATCAACCCATTGCCGGCTCACTACAGAGCACGGGTCTCCTCTCAGCGTGAGAAGGGTTTTGGCCATAGTCTACCACACTGGCCATGTGCGGATTGGTAGACTTCACACACCTTTGAGAACATTATGGAGAACTCTCGGGCATGCAGGTTTCCTCACGATGTTTTCCTTCACCGTTAAAGCAAGTGATATTTAATTAATTAAAACGCACATAACTCCGAAAAGTTTGAGGTGCGTGCCCGGGATCGAACCCCCGACCTCCGATAAGAAGGCGGACGTTCTAACCACTAGGCTATCACAGCTTTCTAAAAGTATATACCTTTACCTATTTTGAATAAATCACTTGATTTGATTTGAGAGCTGAGCTACAATCAATTTGGACATAATAATAGCATAATGGCACATTCACATTAGCAGCTATTGTTATACTTATTTCGTAAGTGTGAATGAGTGTCTAGCTCGAGCCTCTTCCCTCTAAGTGTCATCGGAGAGGGAGAACGTGTCCCAGCATCCGTTGACGTATCCCCTCGCAGATTAATGATAGCACCTATGACGTATGTATGTAAGTATATACTTAGGTACCGTACCTCTATAGATATTTTTGACGACCTCCCTGGCGCAGTGGTAAGCGCTGTTGTCTTAGTAGTCAGAGGTCCCGGGTTCCACATTAGGTGACTACCTACCAACATGTCCATTATCTATCAAAAAGATATCTCAGCGAAGCTTGCGTGTTTTGGCTGTACCTGCGCAGACTGCCATGTTGCAACTTCAGATTGGACTACTATTGCGATCACTACCTATTTTCATTTTTAATTCCTATACATAGGTTTAGTAGACATATACTTACTATTTAAGGTTCTGTAGGGCAATGGTAGGTATCTATCTATGGCATAGGAGGTGTGGTAACATCAGATGGCAATTATTATTAAC
Source organism: Maniola hyperantus (assembly GCF_902806685.2). Classification (NCBI taxonomy): domain Eukaryota; kingdom Metazoa; phylum Arthropoda; class Insecta; order Lepidoptera; family Nymphalidae; genus Maniola; species Maniola hyperantus. The sequence goes on along the minus strand of NC_048546.1, from coordinate 1,567,997 downwards.
TAAGTATCTATGCTAACCTGTTATACTCCCCATCTATTCTACCAATAGCACAAGAAGTTTAAATTTTAAAAAAAGCTCTAAATTAGGGCATCTGAGATTTGAACTGTTTTTCAAACACCCGGCATGTAAAAGTGCACTCAAAAATATGTGGGATGTTAGTTGTTACACACAGTCACCACAATCCCACATCTGCCTTCTATCGGCTTTGACGCGTCACACCAAATCATATTTGAAAGCGTTCGTTAATCTCATAAAAGCATTGAATTTCATACCGTAATGGAGATATTTATCAAATTATTCGACAAAGCGCCAGGTATGCGGTGTCGTGTTCGAACTTCGAACATTTTTGTAATGTGAAACCCCCGGCTGCATTGCAATGGAGTAGGGAGTAGGCTATGTCGTGGTCATGGTGAACGAATTACAGTGATCGTTATTTTGATAATTCTACTTTTATTGTATTTGTTAAGTACTAAGATTGTAAAGGACTTGTAAGTTGTACCTAGGTACTTATAGAAGAGAGATTTTAACTAAACTTTAAATGAACAAGTAAAAATAATAAATTCTGTTTTTAAAATTGTTTTGCTGTTTTGTTTTACTTTGATTTTTATTAATTAATTAATTCATGATAACGAGTTATCTAGGTTGTTCTATTGTTACTTTATTAAGAACTTAATTTTAGGAATTAGGAAATGCCTCAAAGTTAAAGTCAAAGCAATAGGTACCTATTCAAAAGTAGGTAGGTAGGTACCTACACACCATTTTACACTCCTTGATTGTCGATAATTGTGGAGTATTTTGTAAGATAAGCACTGGTATATCTACAGATGGGGATTAAAAAACTTAAAATGATTAGGTAGATAGGTACCTACCTAACTTATACAAGGTGAAATGGAAATACTTGTCTTAAATTACATTTCTAAGTGTATGAATCAGAGACATTTTATAACAATTTCCTATACAGTACTTACCTAATATTATTTAAGAAATTGGATTCCAAAATTGACCACCAAGACGAGAACGAAAATTAAAATCTGCAAAAATCACGCCACAGAAAATCTGAGCACGTTCCAAAATGAAAAAAGCCCGCCAACTCGACTCGGTTGACAGGATGCGCTGGACAGTTGACTTTTTACTTTTTTTTTCGGAGTCGGCATTAGCATGCGCCCGGCGGCCGGTAACCACGTTACAGCGTCTGACTGCATTACACGTACCTACACAATAGACTATAGAGGCCACTCGTTACGTACTTGACTGTGTAACTTCGTTGTGTTGGCGGACCCTCGTCGGGAAGTTTGCTATGGAGCGAAGAGGACGTATGACCACATGTTTGTTGACTTTCGTTATGCTTTTATTATTATTATTTATTATCTTTGCTGGAGTCTGCAGGAAGGATAATCGTGAACCTGGGTTTAATGGGTTTGCTAATACCTACAGGAAAATAAACAGACATGTTATAATGGTGCCTGAAGGGTACCTACATAGATATAGTTCGCGACACGTTGATATGGCAATCGGGGTGGTGATGCCCCGCGCACCCGCATAGCCCCCTCGCTAACCCATGCTGCAAAATCGGCGACTAATTGTGTTTCGTTGCAGATACAATGACCAGCAAATATCTCTCAGCCATCATCATCATGATCAACCCATCGCCGGCTCACTACAGAGCACGAGTCTCTTCTTTGAGTGAGAAGGGTTTTTGGCCATAGTCTACCACGCTGGCCATGTGCGGATTGGTAGACTCGGAGTGGTAGATCTCTCAGTAGTGATCGCAAAATAACTAACTAAGTTGGTAGGTACTTAGTACAATCTTAACACGAGGTCGGACTCCGGAGGCGCATGACTGCGCAATGTTAGAGAAGGGAACTTGTGTCTTTGGCTGTATCTGAGCAGACTGGCATGTTGCAACTTCAGATTGGACTACTTTTGCTATCACCATTTCCATTATTAATTCCTCTGCAACCCCGTCCTCCCTCAATCAAACGCCCATGTTAATGAACTACCAAAAAAGCCTTATCTGTTCGTTCAAAAACAAAAAAAAACAACAACATTTCACCAAAAAGTCCAATAACCTCTACTGTTACGGAGAGATTTCCATTGAGAGGGTGCGTCAAGCGAGAACAGTTCGCAATACCTATTATCGCGCCCCTACGAAAAGATTCATTTAAAATGTTATTTTACACCAGCCTTATGTACTTCTTTTGTATCGACGCTATTATGTGAAAATGAAATTGTAATAAATTACAAGAAAGCGTTTCGCAGGACTTTGAACTTTATGCCTTTGCCGATGAAAAAAAAATATTGTCTATAGCAATTATGGCGGGTGATACGACGCCATTTTGTAATTTGTACAATTTTAGGGTGGATTGCGTGTGACTGTTATTGAGGAGCGTTATTCAGTTACAATTACTGAATGGTTACTTTACAAGAAAAACATTTTTGGAGTACCTACCTACCTACCTACTTAGCTTATGTTATTGTAGTAGTTAGCCAGTATAATTTTGTAGCAGCTAATTGTTCGTGTAATTTTCTACCCTCGTAGGTAGGTACCTACCTATTGTTTTAACTTTTAAGGGGGCTCAGGACGGCGCTTTCTTCATACAAACGTAGGAGGGTAATTACTATATTATTTAATACTGTAAGTACGCTCAAAACTAAATATTATATCGGTTAATCTCGTTATTATCTAGATTTATTGATATATGAAACATTGAAAAAAATATTGATTTTAAAGTTACAAGCCTCAAAAGATTCCTATTTTAACACTAAATTTATGTCAACTTTGGGCGTAAATAAATAAGATTAGGGGTATGAAAATTCTAAAGAAATTTAACATTAGACATAGTTTATTTATTCACTAGTTGAAATAAACTCAGTAGTTTTTTCTCAAAAATACTTTTCCTAAACTCTAGATTTTGGTGAAAATCATCGTGCCTCTCACCTTTCTCATACAATGTCAAGTGAAAAGCAAACAGTTTCAGTCGAGCGTACTGCGTCACCTTAAGTGTTCTACGTTACGACTCTATGTGATGTTGGCACATTATAATCGACGCATTTTAAACTGAGTCGTGAAGTTATCTATCTGTTTCGCTCGCACTTACAAATCGTAGGTAAGTGCGAGCGAAACAGACAGATAACTCGACGACTCGGTTTTCCTGTTCCGTGTTAAAATGCGTCGACTATAGCAAAATTTGATACTAGGTAAGGTACCTAATCAGGTCCATTACCCTGAAATAGACACGTACAGTAGTCGGCAAGAAATATTGTATACCTATCAACCTTTAGAGAGAGATAGCGGTTTCGTAGAGGGTTGTCTCTGTCGTTGAGACCGACAAAATGTCACATAGGTATGAGTATCTCGATTTAAACTTTTCGCACTAAGTAGGTAGGTATACAGAGAGACAGTGAGAGAGATTATAGAGAGAGAAAGAGATAAGGTACGAAATTTGAGAAAAGAAAAAAATAAATATGAGCATTTTCCACGTCGCGCATTGCGATTATTATTCGTCGCTAACGAAGTCAATTTGCGTCTATTAATGAGGTGCACGGTGCACTGCAGCCTCGAGCTTTTCTGCGATTCGTTCACTTCATTTTTGTGTTACAAAAAATTGCTAGTGGGAATATTATAGGTACTACCTACATAGGAATATCATCATCGTGGGACAGGGACAACGCACTACAAATTTTCTATCTCCTTCTAAAAGATGTAGGTAGGTACATTGCTTTCGGCCACGTAGGTAGGTACTGTACGTTTCAATGGCGCGACTGACGGAGAGAGTGCCGTCTGATAATACCGCTTTCAATTAAAACTCGATAGTTAATCAGGCCAACAGGCAGGTGCCAGTCTTGGGAGTAGCTTCGTTAGACGGTAGACCCTCCGCCAAAACTGCAGACAATTATACCCTCGAGTGGACTGAAGGCCTTAGTCTGACGGTTCCTCTGAAGTACCTTTTTAAGTAGATAGAAACAATTTTGGGTTAAAGAATTTAATTAGAACCTAGGTAGGCACTAGGTTCTAATGAATAGATCTGTTATCACTAAATAAAAAAAACCAGCCAAGTGCGAGTCAGGCTCGCGCAATGAGGGTTCCGTACTACAGTCGTATTTTTTCGACATTTTGCACGATAATTCAAAAACTTTGATGCATAAAAATAAATAAAAATCTATTTTAGAATGTACAGCTGAAGACCTTTCATATGATACCCCACTTGATATAGTCACTCACTTCGAAAGTTGAAAATACTAATTATTAGTTCATGACCACAATTTAATTTTTTTTGTGTGATCTAACCCTAAATTCACGGTTTTCAGATTTTTCCGTTTTTCCTTTTGAGGTACGGAACACTAAAAAGGTGCGTTTTACAGCAAAAGATTTATGAAATGTTACAAAATAATATGGCACACACATAAAATTACTACAACATAGGTAACACCTACTAAGTACTCAAATCCATACTAATCAGTAGGTACCTACCCATAATACCTACTTATTATAAATGCGAAAGTGTGTTTGTTTGTTGGTTTGTCCTTCAATCACGTCAAAACAGAGCAACGGATCGACGTGATTTTTTGCATGGGTATAGATAAAGACCCGAAGAGCGACATAGGCTACTTTTTATCCCGGGAAATCAAAGAGTTTCCACGGGATTTTAGAAAACCTAAATCCACGCGTATGAAGTCGCGGGCATCAGCTAGTAGGCATCTATTTATTAGAAATACAAAAGTGTGACTGGTCTGTTACCTTTTTACGGCCCATCTTCCTAACGAATTTTGACCAAAAATCCGTTAAAATAGGTACGTTTAGAAAAAAAACTCAGGCCATAAAATCCGCCATTTTGATTTTTTACCGAATTTTACCTTCGTAGTGACATTCGCGTCATCAAGTCGAATCTAATGATCGTGAATGATGATGAGATTCGATTTGGATTTGACCCAAATGGTTGGTATAAGCAGATAAAGTTAGATATTAGGTATCTAGTAGTTAGGTAGGTATATGCACTCCCGAACAATGGGCCTAATTTACGATACTAAAATGTAAATACCTCCTAGCCGTTGAAAGGAAGATAAGGGCTAGTTTATGGTAAGTGATTGCTTCCGTTTTGGAGGCTCGCTCTATACATCTACCTTACTATCTATTATCCAATATCTATAGGCAGGTAGCTTAGCTACCATAATACATAGTAAGTAGATATAATATGTGATCATTTTAAGATAAAAAATCCTACCTAGGTCCTCCTACCTACCTACCTATTGCAAAAACATAAAAATCGAAATCTCGTTCAAATGAAAAAAAAAAAGAAAAAAAAGAACTCGTTCTCAAAATGTATGCGGAAGGATCGGAACACACCGTATTATTTTCCCGAGAAAACTTCTACCATTATGACAGTGATTAATGGAAAGGATGTAATGACCCTCAGCAATGAGGGATACGACGCAGAGAGAGAGACTAGCTGACAGACAGACAGACAAACTTTCGCATTTATAATATTATCCTGGATATGGATTTATTTATTGAATTTAGAAATCTTTATCACACACACACGCACACACAAACATAAATTATACAGGAAAACGATACAAGACACAGAAGAAACTATACAAAAATGCAAGGGCGGCTTTATTGCTAAAGGAAACACTTACGTACAGGTGAAAGGATTAAGCAGGATGGGGAAAGAACTAAGTAAGAAGTAAAGTTAGTAACCTTAAAAGACATAGGTAGGTATACCTAGGTATAATTAGGATTTAGATTTTTTAATTAGGTAAGTAACTGTCTGAAGCAAAAAAATAGGTTTTAAATCTAGATAGGTACATATATAAAAATGAAAAGGTGACATACTGACTGACTGTTCTATTAACGCACAGCTCAAACTACGAGACGGATCGGGCTGAAATTTGGCATGCATAGCTATTAAGTATGATGTGCATCCGCTAAGAAACGATTTTTGAAAATTCAACCCCCAAGGGGTTAAAATATGGGTTTGAAGTTTGTGTGAGCTAGTTCAGTATTAAGTGACCAGATGGTCATACATCCAAAATATTATTATAAAGTAGATATAAAAATATGAAATTGTCTCGTCATAATTCCAAATCATACAATAGCGTGTCTTAAAAAACAAACACAATTTGAGGCGCGCTGAGGAGCACCCCAATTAAATATTCAGCGCGTCATCTCGACGCAATCAGATGACGGTGAGGATGTTTGAACCTTTTATTAGACACAGATCGGACAGCGCGACAAAAGTTAGCTACTTATCATGAAAAATAAGCCAAATGGCTACTTATGTAATAATATTATGTACCTACTACCTAACAATATTTACATTATGTTACCTAGTAGCTAAAGTGAACACCAGCCATCTTACCACGAAAAATAAAAACAAAACTTAATTACTTACGTTTAACTAAATTGATGTTACGAAAGATTTTGTATGGGAAAGTAAGGTTTAAAATAAATACGCGTTCAAGTTTTTTTTGTAAGAAACATTTTTGCAATCGTGCATTGTACCTAAGGTCTACATGACCAGAGGATGCTGTGGTGTCGCAGTAAAGTACGAGGATATTTTGTGTGGTGCTGATGCATACCTAGTATACCTACCCATGCAAAAACCATGTCGATCCCTTGCTACCAACAAACAAACACACTTTCGCATTTCTAAGATGGGGGGTGATTAAGCTTATTGCTTCTTGTTAAAGAAATGTTCACACAGCCGCTCTACACTTCAGGTGAACCCGTTTATCTCCTCGCACGATGGTCCAGTTGTAAAAACACGCAGCATCCCGCGTGCTTTGACAGGCGTTCTCTAAAAACGCAGTAAAAAGCCCCATGAGATAAAGGACGTACGTGACCACAGACAATAGGATATTGTCCAGTTAAGTAGCCACGTAGGTACGACTGACTGACCGATCATTCATTTTTTTATTTCTCTTCTTGTTATTACACAGGAGAAAGAATAATATTGGCATTTTCGGTTATAATACGCTCCTTCAATATTTTTTTACTAAATGTGTGTAAAGAAGTACTTAAGTACCTAGATATAGATAAATAAAACCGACCAAGTGCGAGTCAGGCTCGCGCAACGAGGGTTCAGTATTTTTTCGACATTTTGCACGATAATTCAAAAACTATGATGCATAAAAATAAATAAAAATCTGTTTTAGAATGCACAAGTGAAGCCCTTTCACATGATACCCCACTTGATATACCTACCTAGCAATCTGACTTCGAAAATTGAAAATAGGTAGACCGTACCCTACTATACTTAGTTCATGACCACATTTTTTTTGTGTGATGTAACCACAAATGCACGGTTTTCAGATTTTCCCCTAATGCCTGCTATTAGACTTACCTAGCTGCCACATTTCATGATTCTATAGGTCAATGGGAAGTACCCTGTAGGTTTCTTGACAGACAGACAAACAAAGGATTCCGTTTTTCCTTTTGAGGTACGGAACCCTAAAAACGATCAATTGCAATCGAACTGGCACATGAAAGGTTCCGTATAGTAGTAGATACATACAAGATATAACTCTATGCACTTTTTATCAGGGTTCTGTACCCAGAAGGGCGATAATTTATTTCAGTACCTGGGTCCTAGGTAGATACGGCCATGGGTGCAAATTCTTTGGCTTCACAAGTTTGTAGCAAAACCATCTATGTCACAGATAAAAGAACCAGGAATTGATTAGTCGCTATACCTTTCTACTCACCTAATCTAAATTCTAGCACTTGTGAAAGTTTACATGAATAAAAAAGAGTTTTATTTTTATTTTATTTTATTTCTAAATAGGTAGGTATATACCTACCTACTTATAAAAAGTCAAAACTGAATGACTGACTGATCTATCAACGCACTACTCAAACTACTTACTAGACGAATTGGGCTGAAATTTGGCATGCAGTCAATTGCAGGCAATTTCGGCCGCGTGGACTACACAAATTTCAAACCCCTATTTCACCCCTTTAGAGGTTGAATTTTCAAAAATCCTTTCTTAGCGGATGCCTACGTCATAATAGCTATCTGCATGCCAAATTCCAGCCCGATCCATCCAGTAGTTTGAGCTGTGCGTTGACAGATCAATCAGTCAGTCAGTCACTCACCTTTTCCTTTTATATATTTAGATATCAACCGATAGCAATAGGGAACAAACATACAGTGGGTGTAAAGAGTAGGTGTGGGTGTAATGGAACCGGGCGGGGTTCTACTAGCCAATCCTGTAAATGATACCACACTTCTTCTCAACACAACCCACGCGAAACCAAACCCTAACACCAAGGGACAAAGCTTAAAATCCCTCCTTTGTTTACCCACCTTTGTAAATGATACCCCTAGTTCTTCTATTGTAGTGCAAGGAAAAATACAACTTAAACACAAGGAATACGAGTTAGATTTGAGGTTCAGGGTTCTGTAATTGATACGATTGGACTCAATTGGCGTTATAGTTGGGTAATTTATGTGCTGTTATGTGTTTTGGGACTTTTGATTGCCTGTTATGTATCTACTTGCATGTTTAAGTAGTAGAACACCAACAACAATCATTGTGTCTGAATACCTAGATTAGCGAGATAAAAAATTGAGTGAATTTTTTGATATCGATAGGAACCTACCTAAGTACCTATCTAAAAGTTTTAGTCAAAGTATTTCGTTCTAAGTAGGATAAAAAAGTTTTTTTTTAAGGAACTTTAATATCCACGCAAAAATCACATACCTACTTATCTAACTAGCTTTTGCTCGTGACTTCTCCGCGTGGACTACATAAATTTCAAACCCCTATTTCACCCCTTCTGGCGTTGAGTTTTCAAAAAAACCTTTCTTAGCTGATATAGTCATAATAGCTATCTGCATGCAAATTTTAACCCAATGCGTCCAGTAGTTTGAGCTGTGAGTTTATAGATCAGTCAGTCAGTCACCTTTTCGTTTTATATACCTACCTATTTATTTAGATATCTTGTTCCTAGTCCGTGATTGAAGGCAAACCAACAAATAAGTACCTAGATACTTATCAGTAGACGTGTAGACCTATCTATAATATCAAAGTAGGTAGGTACCTACCTAGTGAATTAGGTCCTAACTCCTACCTACAATTTTTGAAGAGAGTGCCAACGCTGTCTTTATTAAAAGCAAAATTTGCATTTCCACCCTAAACATCTTCACTTCATTGTGGTAAGTTAACAATACCTACTCTCAAAAAAAGTCGTTACTCCAAATTACGAAAAACGTTATCAATCAGACATTTTCATCATCTTTAAACAAATCCACACAAAAAAAAGAAAAAAATATGGCGCACCTGACATGCCGGAAGTCATTACTAAATAGACGGACACAACGGTCGATACCGCCCCACTCTCCCCAAAATTACTTTCAACAACATAATATTTCCCAAAACCCAAAGAAAACCACCCCAACCCTTATCATGGAGGTGGAAGGTCGAAAATACCCCAAGCGTCATACTTTTTGCCAACAAAAGTAAGTTTGTGGATTTGTATTAAAAAAGGACTGACGACACCCCTATTGAACTGTATCTTTTGTTACGATCTCCCGAGAGATGGGTTTAGAGCATTCAAAATGTCTCCGATAAGGATTTTTTTTGTCGTCTAATATTTGACTTAGACTAAGTAATTTCCGGTAAAGGTTGGTGCTATGTAATTTACCTACATATTCTTTGCTATTTTGCTAAGTGCATTTATTTATTCATTTCGTATTCGATATTTCATGTTAAAATATGAACCTCGTGGCTTTCTAATTAATTCATTTTGTAGTAAGTAGATAGGAAGATTAATAAATACTTACCTAATACAATTGTAGTTTCTAAAAATATTCTGCTTTTTATACTCCCAGTGCTATTATGACGTAGGCATCCGTTAAGAAAAGATTTTTGAAAATTCAACCCCTAAGGGGGTGATATAGGGGTTCGAAGTCCGGACGAAGTCGCGAGCATAAGCTAGTCTAAAATAAAATTGTACCTACCTAGGTGCCTAGCATAGACGTTTTGATATTTCAAACAATCACAGCACCGCCGTCAAAAAGACTATGAGATTATGTTAACACAAGAACATGGCGATATTTAACGAGCACAGTCTGTCAACCCTCTGTGTGCAGCGTGCCTCTCAGGCCCGTGTCAAATTGCGAGGGCTCCAACCCGTTCCCGCTTATTAACTTACCAAAACCAACAATCGTGATTAAATCGCGCGTGAACTAATAAAATAATAAGACTCGTTCGCGTCTAACGCTCGACGTAAGATTTTGATTACATGATTATCCTTAAATGTTAGGTATAACTAAATGCGAAAAAGTGTTCGTTTAGCCTCCAATCCCGCCGCAATAGAGCAACGGATTTCTCTGAGTTTTTTGCATGGATAGCCACTATTACCTAGATATACTTAATATATCTAGGTTATCTAGTAAAAGACCTAGAGAGAATATGATACTTTTTTTAGAAATAACAAGTCCTTTCCCTGTGTTTAAAAGCTTACCACTAATAAAGTAACAATTAATTGTGTTTACTAGTTGATTATCTAATTATTTTATACAGACTGATGCCCGATACTTCAACCGCGTAGATTTGGATTTTTAAAATCCGATGGGATCTCTTTGATTTTCCGGGGTAAAAAGTAGCCTATATCACTTTCCAGGTCTCTGTGTACTTTAACTATACCCATGCAAAAAATCACGTCAATCCGTTGCTCCGTTACGACGTGATTGGAGGGCAAACCCACAAACAAACACACCTTCGCTTTTATAATATGGGTAGTGATGGGTAGTGATTTTTATAGTACCTATAGGTATCTAGGCCTACTGATTTATTTGTGACTATATAATCACGTGCAAAAGGAACTGGAAATCCACCGCATTAAGTCAATAGATCTTCTTCTTCTTCACTCTGGGCTGGTTTCCGCACTTAAACGTTTCCGTCTGTTGTGCATTGCCCCTTCCCGCTGAAGTCTTCACTCCAGCCATCCAAGCTCGCTCCAGAAGCCGAGTAGACCGCCCAGGTTGCCGAAGGCTTCATGGTGTGAGGTTGAGGAACCCAAATGACGTTCGCGTTGTTTTGTCACGCTCGTGCACTCTAGGAGCACGTGCCTCGGTGTTTTATTGACCTCCATGCAGGCCCTGCACAGATGACAGTCGGTGACACCTATAACGAAAAGATGTTTGTTATGAGTCCCACCACCTTCCTGAGTTTACCTCTGTCCAGGCGTTTGTTTAGGTAGATATCCCAAACGCCCTACCATTATGAGATTAATGAAAACGAGGCCTCAGTAATGAAGAATACGACGACGTAGAGAGATAGAGAGATTCACGTTTGAAGGCGTTTAACAAACAACCATAAATATAAATATCATAAATTGATTTGATGATAATTTTTTTTTAATTAACCTAAAAGGGGATCAAACTTTAAGTGCTCCTCTGAACTTCCAAGGCACTTATTTCTTTACTACCTATACTAAAATATCCATCGTTTTTGTCACAAATGAATAAAATTTATGTTTTATTCATAGGTATGTAGGTGAACCGTGTAATCACATTATAATGTAATTCTACTTACGGCTTACCTATATTTAATTGATGTGTATGTATACATATCCACGATATATACCTATTAGGTAAAAAGTGCGCTTATTTTATAGAAAGGTATTCAAAAATAGAAATACATATTTTTAACTTGCGAAACGACGCTTAAAGGTATGATTCCGAACCACGCTGCACGCAGCAGTGCTGCCGCAACAGTGCTGTCACCATAAGCTTATGTGATATTACATTCCAAGGTAGGCAGCAATATTCCGCTACATTGCTGCCGCGACATTGCTGCCGAGCCCGGAATGTAATGTCATATAAGTTTATAGAGATTGTATGGGGACCAGTAGTGCCGCGACAGCACTGTGACAGTTCGGAATCATACCTTAACTGTAATTTTGAATTCAGAAGATATAGGTATTTTATGATAATTTCACTTCAGCATGTAAGCCCAACTTAACTCCAGGGGGTTGGGGGGGAGGGGAGCCTAAATTTCATTACAATTAGCCGTCGCAGTGTATGAATAATTCATCCGGGGCCGGAACGAGCCGCGCAAACAGCGAAGGGTTGGTACACCAGATGACCAGTTTGAGGTCTCTGTTTGCTAGAATTACCAGGGCTCCAGCAATTTGGCGCCCGTTCGTTAAAATCAGCACGGGGTTTAGATTTGCGCAATGATCAACAATAATTTTGACAATTACGTAGTGTTACCGTTTGAATTAGGCAGTGGTCCGACCGCCCGGCGAGAAAACGACTAACTATCGGCGATTTTCTCTCTCAAGAAACGCACAATAAATGTATATCTACATTCCGTGTAAACGAAAGAGATGCATATATCAAAAGTTGCTCTCTGACTGTTCACACTGCCTGCGATGACTCGCTTTACTAGTTTTGTCGCTGAGCGACGAGCTTTCAAGAATAAACTCGCTCAGCGATATTCGTTCAGCGATGCTCGCTCGCTTGAGCACGTGTAACGCGCGTGCAGGTTTGCACAGGACAGGACTGAGCGACCGCGGGCGAATGGCGCGAGTAATCGCTCGTCGCACTTGCACACTCGCTTATAACCCGGCAACAAAACTATCGAAGCTACACACTCGCTTCCCGCTGATCGCCAACTCGTTTAAGTTTCTAGTTCTACTCGTTTCTCGTTCATCGTCGGCGGTCGGACCACTGCATTAGATTTTCGCAATGATCAACAACAATTATTTTGACAATTAGGTATTGTTTCCGTTTGAATTAGGCGAGAATTAATTTGTTTATCGCTAGTTGTTTTGTTTTACCTTACCTAATGATCTATGTTTAAACGCCCTACTATAATTTAATTTAAATGTTGAAAATTGAAATGTTGTTGTTTTAAACTTACGGAACGTAAACTATTAAGTATAGAAGTACGTTCCTATTAATTTTTAGGGTTCCGTACCGTAGATACCTACCTCAAAAGAAATAGATAAAAGGAACCCTTATAGGATCACTTCGGGGGGTATGGGTTTAATAAAAACTGCCATACCCCTTCCAGGTTAGCTCGCTTCCATCTTAGATTGCATCATCACTTACCACCAGGTGAGATTTTAGTAACAGGCTAACTTGTATCTGAATAAAAAAAAACCAGCCAAGTGCGAGTCAGGCTCGCGCATTGAGGGTTCCGTACTACAGTCGTATTTTATCGTCATTTTGCACGATAATTCAAAAACTATGATGCATAAAATAAGTAAACATCTGTTTTAGAATGTACCTACAGGTGACGACCTTTCATATGATACCCCACTTGATATAGTTATCTCACTTTGAAAGTTGAAAATACTAATTATTATTTCATGACCACAATTTAATTTTTTTTGTGTGATCTAACCCTAAATTCACGGTTTTTAGATTTTTCCCCAAATGAGATAAGATCTACCTACCTGCCAAATTTCATGATTCTAGGTCAACGGGAAGTACCCTGTAGGTTTCTTGACAGACAGACGGACAGACAGACAGACAGACAACAAAGTGATCCTATAAGGGTTCTGTTTTTCCTTTTGAGGTACGGAACCTTAAAAACACATTTACATAACATATTATGACGCTTAGCTTAAGTTTTAAGTACGTATTAATTATCACCTTACAAATTAAAAGTTTGACCATCAGTAAGCGTAAAATTTTACCTATTCTGAATAAATAATTTCAGTTTTAGTTTGAGAAGATCGCTTGAGACTTTATCTCTCCCCAGCCTCCCTACTAGAGAGTTCCTGGTATTTTAACAAGTTGCTTATTATTCTAAAACCCTTATTTGGTACCCCTATCTCACATTCTCAATCGGTTTATAGCTAACGGGTAGGTAAGCATATCTACCTCTGAGATTTAGTTAGAATAATTACGAATAATAATATTATTATATTACAATATAAGTAGGTAAGTATTAAAATTTATATCTTCATTGGCTGATGCCCGCGACTTCATACGCGTGGATTTAGGATTTTAAAAATCCCGTGGGAACTCTTTGATTTTCCGAGATAAAAGTAACCTAGGTATGTCACGTCGATCCGTTGCTCCGTTGCAACGTGATTGAAGGACAAACCAACACATTTTTAACACCTGAAGTCGCGGGCATCATCTAGTTAATTTATATATTTTTAGAGCTATGTGCGTTTTAATGTGAGATTAATGTGAGATGCTTTAACGGCGAAGAAAATCTCGTGCGGAAACTTGCATGACTGAGAGTAGGTAGATAGATACTCCATAATGTTCGAGTCAGTCAACATTATTGCTTTTACGTCTTACTAGTCTGGCAGTAGTATAATAATTATAAATCTCGTCTATTTATAGTTTATTTCATGCATGGAGTCTTGTGAGAGTAAATAATACTAACTAGGCATTATGTTACAGACTAAAGATGGATGATAAAAGCGGAAGCTGTGGCGCCGCGCCGCCAGTTGGCGCTCGTCAGGATATAACGCGCTGAAACACACGCTCCAAGTCACAGGAGCTAGCGGTTATACTATTCCAGTAAATATGCATTATGTTACAGACTGAAGATGGATGATAAAAGCGGATGCTGTGGCGCCGCGCCGCCAGTTGGCGCTCGTCAGGATATAACGTTCTGAAACACCCTCTCCAAGACACAGGAGGTAGCGATTGAGGTTATTGCCAGCTCTTCTCAGTAAAATATGCTTTGCTTCGTTATGTTAAAGAATCTAGATGAATAATAAAATAGGATGCCATGGCACTGCCAGTCAACTACGAGTCAGCTAGAATACTCTGTGGAGGGGGAAGCCAGTGATTTACTCTTGTCTCGATTGTACAAATTAGTAGTAGACGTTACAAATCGTAGTAACCAGTATACAATTAGAATTAGTGGCAAATACACTTGTCATATAACTTTTTCCACGCGCAAAGTGAAACTCAATCGTCGAGGTCGGGAGGTGATCGCATGTGTGAAGTCACTGTCACTGCAATGAACTGAGGCGCGGTGTCAACACGTTGTGCGGTAAATATAGCTGAAGCATGCGCTCTTGACTTGTTCCACGCGCAAAGTGAAACTCAATCGTCGAGGTCGGGAGGTGATCGCATGTGTGAAGTCACTGTCACTGCAATGAACTGAGGCGCGGTGTCAACACGTTGTGCGGTAAATATAGCTGAAGCATGCGCTCTTGACTTGTTCCACGCGCAAAGTGAAACTCAATCGTCGAGGTCGGGAGGTGATCGCATGTCTGAAGTCACTGTCACTGCAATGAACTGAGGCGCGGTGTCAACACGTTGTGCGGTAAATATAGCTGAAGCATGCGCTCTTGACTTGTTCCACGCGCAAAGTGAAACTCAATCTTCGAGGTCGGGAGGTGATCGCATGTCTGAAGTCACTGTCACTGCAATGAACTGAGGCGCGGTGTCAACACGTTGTGCGGTAAATATAGCTGAAGCATGCGCTCTTGACTTGTTCCACGCGCAAAGTGAAACTCAATCGTCGAGGTCGGGAGGTGATCGCATGTGTGAAGTCACTGTCACTGCAATGAACTGAGGCGCGGTGTCAACACGTTGTGCGGTAAATATAGCTGAAGCATGCGCTCTTGACTTGTTCCACGCGCAAAGTGAAACTCAATCGTCGAGGTCGGGAGGTGATCGCATGTCTGAAGTCACTGTCACTGCAATGAACTGAGGCGCGGTGTCAACACGTTGTGCGGTAAATATAGCTGAAGCATGCGCTCTTGACTTGTTCCACGCGCAAAGTGAAACTCAATCGTCGAGGTCGGGAGGTGATCGCATGTCTGAAGTCACTGTCACTGCAATGAACTGAGGCGCGGTGTCAACACGTTGTGCGGTAAATATAGCTGAAGCATGCGCTCTTGACTTGTTCCACGCGCAAAGTGAAACTCAATCTTCGAGGTCGGGAGGTGATCGCATGTCTGAAGTCACTGTCACTGCAATGAACTGAGGCGCGGTGTCAACACGTTGTGCGGTAAATATAGCTGAAGCATGCGCTCTTGACTTGTTCCACGCGCAAAGTGAAACTCAATCGTCGAGGTCGGGAGGTGATCGCATGTGTGAAGTCACTGTCACTGCAATGAACTGAGGCGCGGTGTCAACACGTTGTGCGGTAAATATAGCTGAAGCATGCGCTCTTGACTTGTTCCACGCGCAAAGTGAAACTCAATCGTCGAGGTCGGGAGGTGATCGCATGTCTGAAGTCACTGTCACTGCAATGAACTGAGGCGCGGTGTCAACACGTTGTGCGGTAAATATAGCTGAAGCATGCGCTCTTGACTTGTTCCACGCGCAAAGTGAAACTCAATCGTCGAGGTCGGGAGGTGATCGCATGTCTGAAGTCACTGTCACTGCAATGAACTGAGGCGCGGTGTCAACACGTTGTGCGGTAAATATAGCTGAAGCATGCGCTCTTGACTTGTTCCACGCGCAAAGTGAAACTCAATCGTCGAGGTCGGGAGGTGATCGCATGTCTGAAGTCACTGTCACTGCAATGAACTGAGGCGCGGTGTCAACACGTTGCGCGGTAAATATAGCTGAAACATTCGATACCAGAACTCCCATGTTTTACAAGACCATTCCGTATATTATTAGTGGCAATGTTGTTTACTTACAATACACCCTCCCCGGTTTAATTCAAGTGAAATTCTGTAAAATCCTTTCTTACTCTACATTTTAGAGCCATCCCCCGAATAGAAGGGCCGAATATTTCAACTTGGTACGCTCAACAATAATTGTTGTCTCATTTATTGATGTATTCGTCTAACTGCCAGTCAGACAGCTCAGTCCAAAGCCCCTAGAGTTCCAAGAATGAAAAAAAAGCTTCTTCAACATTGTAATATCATCTGAGCATAAAAAGGTGGCGCCTGCGCATGGGAAAGAGGAATTTTCATAACATTTAAATGGATACCGTAACGCTATACTGTAGTGGTTTTTGCATGGTTTTTGTGTGATGGAGGAAGTGGCTTAGTGTTTGTTTAGGCTCAACTTGTAATGGAGAAAAATATTGTCATTTCGTCGCAAATACCCGTTTCAAATAATAATAGAGATTTTTAAATAGAGATAGCGAGCAAACGAGCAGGCGGGTCACCTGATGTTAAGTGATTTCCGCCGCCCATGAACATTTGCAGCGCCAGAGGAACTGTCGATGCGTTGCCGGCCTTTCAGTTCAGGAATTTGATGGTCCGCCCCTTGAATAACCCCATGTTGTAATCTAATGGGAACACCGCCGATGGGAGTTTATTCCTGTTTGCATGTGCGTGGAAAGGATAATTTTTGGATATTCCACTCCGTCTCCGATTTTCAAAAAATTCCACTCGAGCGAAGCCAGGGCGTGTCAGCTAGTTTTCTCATAATTTGCTATGGCTTGTGGCGACTAGAGAAAGGAGATGTATTGTTGCGATACACTACCTAATAATAATTTGAGGATTCAAGCTCCAAGTATCTTCAAGGAGTAAGGAAGGTTGGAGGCTTTGTCCCTTGCCAAAATATTGTAACACCATTTGACGTGTATTTTTGCAATAAATAAATGAATTGAATTCCCATTTGAATTTTCTGTAGATAGTCCACCACGCTGAATGGAGACCCGGTGCTCTGTAGTGACCGGCGATGACTGGACTAGTTAGGTACATGGCGACTTATATCTAAGTATCTGTATCTATTCTGAATTCTACGAGCTAAGGAGCTACCAACAGCTTTAATCGCAAAAATATTTTTCCCTAGTTTTAAACAAACTTTGGAAAACGCTAATTTCTTTCAAACTTATAATCACTACCCCTATTATAAATGCGAAAGTGTGTTGGTTTATTACTTTGTTGGTTTGTCCTTCAATCATGTCGCAACGGAGCAACGGATCAACGTGATTTTGCATGGGTTATAGTTAAAGACCTGGAGCGTGACATAGGCTATTTTTATCCCTTAAAATCAAAGAGTTCCCATAGGATTTTTAAAAACCCAAATCCACGCGAACGCAGTCGCGGGCATCAGCTAGTTATATCATATCAGTACCCTTATTATAAATGCGAAAGTGTGTTTGTTTGTTGGTTTATTGGTTTATTGGATTGTTGGTTTGTCCTTCATTCACGTCGCAACGGAGCAACGGATCAACGTGATTTTGCATGGGTTATAGTTAAAGACCTGGAGCGTGACATAGGCTTTTTTTATCCCTTAAAATCAAAGAGTTCCCATAGGATTTTTAAAAACCCAAATCCACGCGAACGCAGTCGCGGGCATCACCTAGTACTATCATAAATTACAAAATGTAACCTATATCAAAATGCGTATAAAAACTGCGATCGATTCATTTATAATCATTTCATAACGGTCGCAAAGCGAACTGTGCGATGATAATTACGTTCTACCCTCAAACGAAAATGATCATCATGTGCCAAGTTCGCGACGCAAAAACTTAATCTGTATTTAATTAAAAGGAAGTGCTGGAATGAAGACATCTCTGGTAATAATAGCCGCTACACACGGGACCAATACTTACGTTCCAACTCAGAACAACTTGATTTTTAAGCTACGGCCACGCCTGCGAAACGTAAATGCGAGATGCGGGAGTGTCTCCAACGCAAATCTATAATATCTATGCGATAGCTGACGTTCCTGCTTAGTAGTCAATCCTCAGTTTCTATGCCTTGTGATCTTTATTGCAGGCTGTCTTTTTTACGCGTATAAACAAATAGTGGTTTGGACTGTAGTAATAAAATTATGTGATTTTTTTGTATATCGGTAGTTTATGGCGCTGGAATTCATTATTAAAGAAAATAATTAAAAAAAAACATGAATTTTATTTATTTTTAACTATACGAAGGTTTATATTGGTTATGTCGTAAGTTGGACAGGCATGTTGGTCCCGTGTGTGGTCGGAGGCTTTAATTATACACGGAGGAGCGAGGAGCAAGGGTCAGGGGGGTTAATGACGGGGTCACGTGACCCGCCGGCACCTGTCAAGCTGCAAGATGACCTTATACTTGAGTAGTGAGTGATCAGTGTCGTCTAGAGATCTTTTACGAGATGCGAACTGTATAAAGGTTTATATTGGTTATGTCGCAAGTTGGACAGGCATGTTGGTCTCGTGTGTGTTGTTTCGGATTGACTATGCTGCGTAGGCCCTACTGGCCGCTACAGCGTCACCGGGGGGGTTGGCGAGCGCGAAGCTCCGCCTGGGGGTGAGCCCTAGAGCTCGAAGAACAATTCAGAGTGATCGGGGGGCAACGCCATCCTAAGGGCGCCTCCTGCGAGGCTCGGACCACGGCTTAGGGTAACGTTGGGATGGGAGGAGCTGTTAATCTGATGTTTTGGTCAGTGGGTCCCCGGGGGCGTGACACATGGCCACGACCGGGTGACGTCAGGAATCGGGGACCTCGTCTTCGCCGGCGAAGACGCTGTAACTTTGTTTTGTGTAACCCTTCGAAAAAGGGGGCATTGTCGGTCATTATCTGGTCGTCGGGATCGTTAAGGACATGCTTAGGGCGTCTTTTATCGGGAGGATCATTTCTGTCGGGTGTGTACGTCGCGGCCCCGACTACTAATGGGTTGGGGTGCCTAATAGCTTTCTCAAAATAATTTTTTGAGAGCTGTTTGAAGTAGTACGCTATGGTCGGGAGTTGGAGGTCTCTGTGGAGATCCACATTGCGCACAAACCACGGAGAGCCCGTGGCCATACGCATGAACTTGTTTTGTAGGATTTGGAGGGGTTTGAGAAAGGAGGGCGGCCGGTGAGCAAATGCGATACAAGCATAAGACATTATTGGCCGGATGCACGTCTTATATAGCGTGACTTTATGTCGAATAGACATTTTACTTTTGGCACAAATCATAGGGTAGAGGCGATTGAGCACAATCGTTGCACTATTTCGGACTCTACGGATGTGTGCTGCAAAAGTCATCTTACTATCGAATGTTACACCCAAGTATTTGGCTTTCGAATGCCAGGGAATTGGACGGTCGTAGAGTGAGATTTCTTTTTGACGAAGTGAGTAAAGTCTAGTTTTAGACTTATTAAAGAGCACTGCTGCGCTCTTGTCCGGGTTTACCTCGATTCTCCATCGACGGAACCAGTGACCCAGTTCATTGACCGCCTTTTGGAGTCGAGATATTACTATGTTGTAATTTAAGTGGGAGCAGTATAGTGCGGTGTCGTCCGCGAACTGGGCTATGTGAACGTACGGAGATCTGGGGATGTCCCTGGTGTATAACGCATACAAAAGGGGTGAGAGCAGGGAGCCCTGGGGGACTCCAGCTCGGAGGGGTCTTGGAGAGGATAGAGTCCCATCCAGTCGATAACGGAAAGTTCGATTCGTGAGAAAGTCTCGTATTAACCATACAAGTCTTTTGGGCACGTTCAGTTGGAATAGCTTGTAAATCAAGCCGGCGTGCCATACCTTGTCAAAAGCTTTGGCTACGTCGAAGAATAAGGCTCCCGTTGAGATACCTTTAGTTTTAAATCGGTTGAACCCGAGAAGGATGTGCTCCGTGAGGCGGTGCACTTGGTGGACACATGAGTGTCCAGTTCGGAAGGCGAATTGCTCGTCGTTAAGGAGATTGTTCTCCTCTACAAAGGACCTGAGCCGGATAAGGATAATTTTCTCATACACCTTGCCAAGAGTGTTGAGCAGACTAATGGGGCGGTAGCTAGTGGGGAGGTTCTTAGGTTTACCTGGCTTGGGGATTCCTATGACAGTAGCTTCTTTCCACCGGTCGGGGAAGGAGCATCCTGCCATAAGAGTGTTGAATATAACCACTAGGAGGTTGATTAGAACATCGGGGAGTAGTTTGAGAGTCTTATTATTGATAGTGTCGGGGCCGGGGGCTTTTTTAGCGTGTAGCTCTTTTATTATTTGGCGAACTTCGCCGCTGGTAGTTGGACTGATAGGATCACCGTCTGGTGCGGCGGAGAAAAGGTCTGCTAGTTCTACTTCAACCAGCTTTATATGGGAATTATCTAGCGAGATGGTGCTCGGGGTGCATTGGGATTCTAAACTGTCAGCCAAACATTCAGCCTTATCGGCGTCATCAAAGGCGGGTGGATTGTTGGGACGTAAAAGCGGAGGAGTCGCCGAGACAGGGTCGGCTTTGAGAGCCCTCGCCAGGCTGTAGTAGGCTACATGCGATGGCGTGAGCTCACTCAACCTCCTGTCCCATTGCTCTTCGCGGAGTTCGGCAAGGCGAGCCTTAACCTCCCTCTGGGCTCTCCAGAGTTCCCTCCGGTTGTCGGCATTCGGCCATGCGTCGTGGGCCCTACGTTTGGCATTCTTGATAGTGATCAGCTGTCTGGCGTCGTCCGGCAACTGTCGACGGGTGAAACCGTCCGGCATCTGACGGGAGCAGGCGCTGAGAGCATCGCGGATATGATTGGTAAGGTGCAGCGAGGCTGCATGCGCTTCATCGAGGCTACCTATAATTTCAGGAATTTGGGATATATGCTCTGAGTCAATAGACTTGAGCTGGTCTGCTAGTTTTTTAAAATCTATGATTGTTTTGATCGGGGGGGCCGCATTGGGCGATGGTCCCAGCCTCATCAGTATGGGCCGGTGATCTGAGCAGAGCTCAGACAGCACCTCCAAAGGACTTACCTGAAGGGCAATGTTCTTCAGAAGTGCTATGTCTAGTATGTCCGGTCTGTCGGTTCGTCTGTCGTTACTTGGATAGCGAGTCGGTGTGTCCGGGGCTATAACTATGAAGTTAAGATCAGGGCGGCGGGCCAGTCTTTGAAGCTGAAGGCCTCGTGAGTTCGGGGAGCGGCAATTCCAACTTGAATCCTTGGCGTTAAAATCTCCGGCCAAGATGACGGAGTCTCCTAATGAGAGGAGTGCACGGATGTCACTTTCTAGCAGATCTTTCATGGGAGAGAGATAGACGGATGCTAGTGTGATAGACGGATGGCCAGTCACACTCACCTGACATATCGAAGCTTCGGTATTGGTCATATTCGGAGGATCGAGAGGAGTGCAGTGTAAAGCCCTTCTGTAGTATATGGCAGTGCCACCCATAGCAGTGGATCTGTCATTTCTAATTATGTTGAAGTTTGCGATTTTAGGATTTTTCTTACTAGGTTTCAAGAATGTCTCTTGTACTAGAAGAATGTCAATTTGATGAGCGCACACAAACTCGCGGACCTCATCAATTTGATCACTAAGGCCGTTCGCGTTGTAAAAAGCGATAGATAGGGAATGGGGTTTTAATCTACCTAGGGTCGTATTAGCCATTATAGGTCGCTTTTAAATTATTAATAGAAATGAGTAAACCCAAGTGTTGGGTGATCGCTGCTTTAGGATCCTTTCTAAAGGTCCTTGCGAAGATCTCCATCTCCTCTATGTCGATGGAGGCGAGGACATTCTCAATCAGTTTGAGATTGTCCGCTGCGTTAGCCGCTGCGGAGGAATAGGGTGCTTGGCCTGGATTGAATTGTATTAATTTAGGCGTAGTGGCCATGACCGGGGCCGTTTTGGCTGGCTTGGCTGAGGGTGCTTGGGGAGGAATGGGCGCCGGGGGGTTAGCCCTGGGGAGAGGTTTTTCCCACGCGTTGGATGCCGGAGCTGGCGCTGGGATAAATTTCTGAGCGGGCTTTGGAGTTGCTGCAGGTTTGCGGTCGGCTAATTTACCCCTTCGCTTCTGCTCTTTAGGGGCTTTCGGGCAACCGCGATAATTCGCGGTGTGTCCCTGTGCCCTGCAGAGCACGCAGCTGGGGGGTTCCTCAGTCTTCTGCGTCCTGGGGCAGTCGGAAGTCCCATGATCCCCTAGGCACTTAACGCACCTAGGGTGGGCGAAGCAAGTTTTGGCGGAGTGGCCGTATAATTGACAACGGTGGCACTGCCCCATCCTGCCTCGATTATGGGGGGGCTCAATTTTTAGGCCTGACAGCCGACAGTCTCGTGTGTAGTCGGAGGCTTTAATTATACACGGAGGAGCGAGGAGCGAGGGTCAGGGGGGGTTAATGACGGGGTCACGTGACCCGCCGGCACCTGTCAAGCCGTGCGAGAGCGCGGAATCTGGTTTGTCACCGCGGAATTTGACAACCTACTTTTAGTATAAAGCCTGAAACAAACAGAACAGTCGGCGGCAACGAGCTATAATATAATTTATTGGATAAAGAAAGGTGGGAATGTTTGCGCATGGATAGGTAGGTATATTTCGGGACAGGTCGACATGGCAATCGGAATGTGAGGTGGGGGGACGCCCCGCAAACCCGCACGTCACCCGCGCTATCCCGCACCGGAGCTGTGCGGGTGTGCTGGGATCCTCACCTCGAATTGTCACGGTATACTTTTAATTCCGGAAAAGCACCGGAGTTCCCACGGGATTAAAAAAAAATCTAAATCCACGCGAGCGAAGTCGCCAACATCAGCTAGTTTTCAATATTTATGCGTGGAATTATTTGTCAATTCATACGCATCCATGGTTTTAAATAATTTTCACATTAGGCATCATAGGTGATGATGATGACATATGAATCCGAGACATGGTCGCTAACTATGGGCCTCAGAAGAAAGCTCAGAGTCACTCAGCGGGCGATGGAGAGAGCTATGTGCGGAGTTTCTCTACGTGATCAAATCAGAAATGAGGAGATCCGTAGGAGAACTAGAGTAACCGACATAGCTCAGGTTGCGAAGCTGAAGTGGCAATGGGCAGGGCACATAGTTCCTACGACCGATATACGTTGGGGTCCCAAGGTGCTGGAATGGCGACCTCGCACCCGAAGACGCAGCGAATTGGAAGACCCCCCACTAGGTGGACGGACGACATCAGACGAGTCGCAGGGAGCCGCTGAAGTCCTTACAAGAGACCTATGTCCAGTAGTGGGCGTCTATCGGTTGATAATGATGATGATAGTCATAATTTCTAATTGCTGAGGGTTGCGACTTTATGAGTTCTCTTGGTATAATACAGTAGTTCCCTGCAGTTTATGCCGCATAAGACTACTAAGTAGAGAAATAACCTACTTATGTCATTTTATTAACCCTTGTAATTTAATGATCTTATTGAAAAGAGAAGCCCATTGTTAGGGCATAGAGAGCCAAAAAATTACCCTAAGGTCAGTATTTTATACCTTCACTAGCTTATGCTCGCGACTTCGTCCGCGTGGACTACACAAATTTCAAACCCCTATTTCAACCCCTTAGGGCTGGAATTTTCAAAAATCCTTTCTTAGCGGATGCCTACGTCATAATAGCTATCCTGCATGCCAAATTTCAGCCTGATCCTTCCAGTACCTAGTTTGAGTTATGCGTTGATAGATCAGTCAGTCAGTCACCTTTTCCTTTTATATATTTAGACTAGCTTATGCTCACGACTTCATCCGCGAGGACTAAGTAGGTATACAAATTTATTTTAGGCATGTATGCTGCTGAATGTAAAGCCGTCCGTTTCTTTAGTAGGTAATTACAACTAACTACTCAGAGGAACACATGAATGACCTTCATAACTTCAAAGTGATGACCAATAGTACCTATCAAAGAAACGAAGAAAACTTTTCATGATGAAGTGGCAGCGTCCATTTCTGAAGTACACTACGTTCATAACCAAATAGAAACGAATCGCCACCTGACTGTTATCATGTACCATTGAACTACAACAAATGTCAAAGATATTATCGTTCCGGAATCCAGCGCCTCGCCACACGAGTAGAGTGGCCTCGCTCGGGAAACGAGCATTGAAAATCAATTTGATTTATTGAAATAAAATCCCTAGAACCCGAGCTCTTTCATATTTTCTGGGACTTTTCATAAATACAGGGGCATTTCACAGATACAAGGGCATTTTATAGGTACAGGGGCATTTTATAGGTACAGGGGCATTTTATAGGTACAGGGGCATTTTATAGGTACAGGGGCATTTTATAGGTACAGGGGCATTTTATAGGTACAGGGGCATTTCATAGTTACAGGAACATTTCATAGGTACAGGGCCATTTCATAGGTACAGGGACTTTTGTTCCAGCACATTTTCACAGCAGTCTTGGATTTCGTATATCAATGTAGAAATAGACAAACAAAGTTTTTGCCTGTAATTTTTGTTTGTCCTAGTGTAAGTATGTATAGTTTTTTCAGTAAAGCAAGAAAGTATAGTTTTTATTTTATAAAAAGAATATTATCCATATTAAATGACTAATATTCCCCTCTCCAAGTAAGCGTCAGGCTTGTGCTAGGAGCAGGTACGACAATAGTGCAACAGGCGGGGTTTGAACCGTCGACCTTTCGGTTTTCAGTCCACTCCTATACCGGTTGAGCTATTGAGGCTCAAGTTTGTAGGTTGTTTGTGGGTTTAGTGACGGCCGTTGTTTGCTCGGAGGCGCCTCGCTCGGGAAACGAATATTGAAAATCAATTTGATTTATTGATATAAAATCCCTGAAACCCGAGCTCTTTCATATTTTCTGGGACTTTTCATAAATACAGGGGCATTTCATAGTTACAGGGGCATTTCATAGGCACAGGGCCATTTCATAGGTACAGGGGCGTTTCATAGGGACAGGGATTTTGGTTTCAGCACATTTTCACAGCAGTCTTGGATTTCGTATATCAATGTAGAAATAGACAAACAAAGTTTTTGCCTGTAATTTTTGTTTGTCCTAGTGTAAGTATGTATAGTTTTTTCAGTAAAGCAAGAAAGTATAGTTTTTTTTTTTTTATTTTTTTAATAAAAAGTATATTATCCATATTAAATGACTAATATTCCCCTTTCCTCTCCAAGTAAGCGTCAGGCTTGTGCTAGGAGTAGGTACGACAATAGTGCAACAGGCGGGGTTTGAACCGTCGACCTTTCGGTTTTCAGTCCACTCCTATACCGGTTGAGCTATTGAGGCTCAAGTTTGTAGGTTGTTTGTGGGTTTAGTGACGGCCGTTGTTTGCTCGGAGGCGCCTCGCTCGGGAAACGAATATTGAAAATCAATTTGATTTATTGATATAAAATCCCTGAAACCCGAGCTCTTTCATATTTTCTGGGACTTTTCATAAATACAGGGGCATTTCATAGTTACAGGGGCATTTCATAGGCACAGGGCCATTTCATAGGTACAGGGGCGTTTCATAGGGACAGGGATTTTGGTTTCAGCACATTTTCACAGCAGTCTTGGATTTCGTATATCAATGTAGAAATAGACAAACAAAGTTTTTGCCTGTAATTTTTGTTTGTCCTAGTGTAAGTGTGTATAGTTTTTTCAGTAAAGCGAGTAAGTATAGTTTAGGTAGGTGTAGGCTGTTTGTGGGTTTAGTGACGGCCGTTGTTTGCTCGGAGGCGCCTCGCTCGGGAAACGAATATTGTTTTAAAATCGATCCCGAAACCCGAGCTCTTTCATATTTGCTCAGTTTTAAAGACACGTTGACAGGGATGCTTCGCGGCTGTAGGGTTGGCAAAACTGTTCTTTATATAACCGCCTTTAAATAAATATTTATAAAGGAAAAGAAAAATAATATTATGTGTATGAAAAAAAACCAAAGGCAGTCATAATATCATTGACTATCAAAATGGGAAAATTGGGGTGTTTGTTACACTCCACAATGACTAACCGATTTGCCTACAATTTGGAATGGAGGTAGGAACACATTTACTTTTACAACTACAGCAGGCTACACATATCACCCCCATAGGGGTTGAATTTTCAAAAATCCTTTCTTAGCGGGTGCCTACGTCATAATAGCTATTTGCATGCAAATTTCAGCCCGACCCGTCCAGTAGTTTGAGCTGTGCGTTGATAGATCAGTGAGTTAGTCAGTCATTCAGTCACCTTTTCCTTTTATAAGTATATTTAGATATAGGCTATAAATTACATTCGTACCGCGGATGAACTCATAAGGCTAGTCAAAAAGAAAAGTAAAGATCCTCTTTTTCTTTGCGGTTCATTATTCCAGTGTGCAATACAATAAATAGGTCCTACGGTATTTGACAACTAGTCAAATCAGTAACTTTTCATCAAATGTCAAAACGCGCATTTAGTATGCGATATTCTATGAAATATTGGGATGTGACGTCACATCATAATGACGTACTTTTTTAGTTTAATCGATAATTTACATTAGTTATTACACTTAAAACTAACAAAGGACGTGGATTAAACGTATTTTGTAAGACCATCTATTTAATAATCACTGAGAAATATTTTTGATGTAGTCAAATACCCATTTTTTTTTTTTTTTTTTTTTTTTTTTTAATTTTGTCGGAGTGTCAACCCTGGAAGTGGCGTAGTATAGAAATGTGAGCCGCAGTTGTAAGTAGTTGTTTAAAAACATCTCAGTATACACTACACACACGCGGACTGCCTCCCGTCCCACCACCGTCACCACTCACCACTCACCACCGAACCAACCCACATGACCATGTGTGCTTCTGCCTTCTCATTTATAAAATTACTAGCTTATGCTCGCGACTTCATCCGCGTGGACTACAAAATTTCAAAACCCTATTTCACCCCCTTAGGAGTTGAATTTTCAAAAATCCTTTCTTAGCGGATGCCTACGTCATAATAGCTATCTGCATGCCAAATTTCAGCCCGATCCGTCCAGTAGTTTGAGCTGTGCGTTGATAGATCAGTCAGTCAGTCAGTCAGTCATTCAGTCAGTCAGTCACCTTTTCCTTTTATATATATAGACTAGATAAGGCCCGAGACTTCGTACGCATGGATTTAGGTTTTTTAAAATCCCGCCAGAACTCTTTGATTTTCCGGTATAAAAAGTTGTCTATGTCAATTTCCAGGATCCAAGCTCTGTACCAAATCCATACTCCATACTAATATTATAAATGCGAAAATGTGTGTCTATCTGTCTGTCAGCTAGCTTTTCACGGCTCAACAGTTCAACCGATTTTGACGAAATTTGGTACAAAAATAGGTTGCATCCCGGGGAAGAACATATGCTACTTTTATCCCGGAAAGAAAATTGAAGAGTTCTTACAGGATTTTTAAAATTTTAAATCCACGCCCAGGAAGTCGCAGGCATCATAATATAATAATATAGTTTCATATAAACCGATTTTCCGGGATAAAAGTTACCTAAGTCTATGTCCTTTCCCGCGATGTAAGCTAATTCTGTGCCAAATTTCATCAAACCCCTTCCAGGTTAGCCGGCTCCTATCTTAGACTGCATCATCACTTACCACCACGTGAGATTGCAGTCAAAGGCTAACTTGTATCTGAATAAAAAAAAAACCGGCCAAGTGCAAGTCAGGCTCGCGCAACGAGGGTTCCGTACCACAGTCGTATTTTTTCGACGTTTCGCACGATAATTCAAAAACTATGATGCATAAAAATAAATAAAAATCTGTTTTAGAATGCACAGGTGAGGCGCTTTCATATGAAAACCCACTTGATATAGTTATCATACTTCGAATATTGAAAACACTAATTATTAGTTTATGACTACAATTTAATTTTTTTTGTGTGATGTAACTACAAATTCACGGTTTTCAGTATTTTCCCCTAATGCCAGCTATAAGACCCACCTACCTGCCAAATCTCATGATTCTAGGTCAACGGGAAGTACCCTGTAGGTTTCTTGACAAACAGACAGACAGACACATAGACAGACAGACAGACAGATAGACAGACAACAAAGTGATCCTATAAGGGTTCCGTTTTTCCTTTTGAGCTACGGAACCCTAAAAATGCATGTGTGTGCAGATACCTACTATACATACACAAACAGGTGTATTATAGTCGGTGTTTGTACCTTGGCATGGAGATAAAAATGGCAATACAGCAAGTTATCCGTTCCCATCGTACATTACACCTGAAATTACAACACATTCATCACTCTAGTGACCTTTTAATATCGGCCGCGATTGCGCGATTACCGCCGCTCGCCGCTCGTCGCCGCGACTCGCGACAAAAACAGAAGCGCGGAAAAACAATCAAAAGGCGCCGACGCGCGACGGCTCAGATCTGACGCGCCGATTCGCGACAATTATTCCGGGGCCACGAGCTTGATGCATAAGCACGAACACATTTAAAAAACATATTTATCAACATTTTGCATCTTCTCCACTTTAAGTATATTTTTCATAGTTAATTTTCTTGTATTTCTTTTTTCTGTGTTTTTATAAATTGTATCTTTTCAGCATTTAAACTACCGTGAGTGATTTCCATTCTAAATAATATCTGTCCCGGCTTACTCACGTGTGTAGTCGACGTTAGCCCGACTAGTTTCGAACCCATACGGGGTCCTTTTTCAAGGGAGTCCGTTCGTTGTGAGGGTGGCTGGGGTGCACAACGGGCGCTACGGGCAGCGGCACGTGCGTCCCGCAGTCAAAACCGCGGCGCGTGCGCGAACTCCCTTGAAAAAGGACCCCGTATGGGTTCGAAACTAGTCGGGCTAACGTCGACTACACACGTGAGTACAGCCGGGACAGATATTATTTAGAATGTATCTTTTCAGTTAGGTAGTTAGTGCATATATTTATTTAAGAATTGTTGTGTACACATATTAAGGGTTACCGCTTAGATATTAATCTACCTATTGTTTTTTATTTTTATTTGGTCCATTTATAGCTGAAACCTGTTTTGTGTGCCTTTATAATAAAAAAATAAAAAAATAAGCGATTTCCTTACGCCCTTCCAGCGTACATGTTTACTGCCACATAATAACTTATGGCCTACGCCATTGAGGCGACGAAAAGCGATGGATCTTGGTAGTTTAAGTACAATGAAAGTGTTTTGATGGGCTACGACGTAGCTATATATTTTTATTTTTTTTGTCGCCTGTCGCACTTTACAAAGCTACCGCTTTTGCGACAAGGTCGTGGCTCTACAACTACTCCCCCGTACGCTAGGAAACTCATTTTCCAAAGACTACCCGAGCTGAGGACTTATTACACCACTGCAAACTTGTACTTGCATCCCACGCAACATATCAACTCCTTTATTTCCTTGTAGTAAGGTTTATAATCGCTTAACCTTACAATGAATTGACGGCATTATGAAAAATGTAACTTCATGCCGTGACAAACATCAAAATCTACCTGAGCATAAACGTTACACTAATCTGTACTCCTTATTACAAAGGTATAAAGTTTGTTTTCGCGTTTAATTTATAATTTAAGGGGCATAATGCTTTTGGTAACGTAATCCGCGTTTCGAATCGCGTGTCAATCATCGCGCAATGGAGCACTGCACAACAAGCACAAAGGAAAAATCCTTTTAGAACGCGAAATACCTCGCGAATGATCAAAGTGCTCGCGTTCGCCTTAAACTCAGCTCCTGTTGAGTTAATTTACGCTTTGAATCTGTTACGTGTTCGATTTGTTCTATTTACAATTACCTACAGCTTTGACGGTTGAGGGTAGGTGTAAAAAAATATAAAACTAAATTTTTTAAACTGGCTATACGGCTCTGGGTTCCAGCCCTTTTAAGGCTGTTTTCATAGATGTAATACCTACCTATAGTAGGTAGTATAGTATATAGTATAGTATAGTAGTAGGGGTAAGCGGGGGGAAACCCCGCACACCCACATGTCAACCGTGCTCGCCCGCACCGGGTAAGCGCGGGGGCTGTGCGGGTGTGCGGGGCATTCCCTCCCCGATTGCCACCTCGACCTGTCGCGGACTATACTTATATTAATTTTTGATGATTTTGACTAATAAAGAAAATTTACAAATTTAGTTTTTCATAAGTCATTCCCTAGAAAACGATTGTATTTTTTCTAGTTTTATCATCATTTTTAATTTTAATTATCAACATGTTTTTATATGGGTCCCAAACCTGAAATAAAATGATTTTATTTTATTTTATTTTTATTATTTTTATCATTGATCAACCTATCGCAGGCTCACTAGTGATCACGGGTTTCCTCTCAGAATAAGTAGGGTTTGGCCATAGTCTACCACGCTGGCCAAGTGTGGATTGGCAGACTTCACACTCACATACGTAGCTTTATACCTTAAATACGAAGTGCGCCTGGCCTGGTATAGGCCACAGATGTTTCCTCAGATCTGTGGCATAAGATATACACAGGGTTTTAAAAAAAGTATATTAGCCATGTTAAATGACTAATATTCCCCTTTCCTCTCCAACTAAGCGTAAAGCTTGTACTAGGAGTAGGTACGACAATAGTGCAACGGGCGGGGTTTGAACCGTCATCCTTTCGGTTTTCAGTCCACTCCTTTACCCGTTGAGCTATTGAGGCTCAATTTAAGCCTTAGTGGTCTGTGAGGCTGTAGTACAAACAGAAAGCGTCCCATTCACTTTCCTTCACACAGCTCTCGAAACGCGATAACCCTTCAGTCTATAGCAATAACCCCACAGCGAGAAACATTCCTATACTAATTTCACCTTCCAATTTGCAGATCACCTTTCGCAGAAAATACCTTCATAGAATTCGGCGCGCTTTGACACTGCGCACAATTACCCCAGCGGGGTAAATACAATACTGCGCTTCCTTGCTCCGTTTCCTCTGCACAATGGGGCTTTATTTAAGGGTTTTGTTTATTGAGCAATCACCGCTCGCATTATATGCTCATTTGGGGCTGCATTCATACGGCAGGCGGTGACACTTGGTGTATCCGGCGCGTTCATCAATTAGCTGGCGCGTTCCGACCGAGAGCTAACTCGACATTCGAGTTTATTCGAGTGTGATGTTGATTGGCGTGAGTGAAGACCACTCTACCAGTAATAAACTAGTAAACTCACAAGACAAGGTAAGAGATGTAGTTTGTATTCTGACGTCATCCAGACTACACAAATTTCAAACTCTTATTTACCCCCTCAGGGGTTGAATTTTTAAAAACCCTAGCGGATATTAATGGCTATCTGTGTGCTAAAGTTCTGCCCGATCCATCCAGTCGTTTGAGCTGTGGGTTGATAGATCAATCAGCCAATCAGTCCGTCATCTTTTCAGTTTGTATATTTAGACTACAGTATGATGCCAGTGACTTTACAGGCAGAGTTTATTTCAAATAGGGTAAGCGGTGCTTCTATGCCTCTATGACCTGCACGCTACTGTCTGTCCAAGCAAAATCAATACGACAAAGCTTTCTCATTGACAAAAGTTGCAAAATCTGCGAGTTTTGTGAGTTACAGTCTATGATAAAAAACATCATCATGATTAACCCATCTCCAGCCCACTATTGTACTAACTAGAGTAACCGACATAGCTCAACGGGTTGCGAAGCTGAAGTGGCAATGGGCAGGGCACATAGTTCGTACAACCGATAGAAGTTGGGGTCCCAAGGTAATGGAATGGCGACCTCGCACTGGAAGACGCAGTGTTGGAAGACCCCCCCACTAGGTGGACGGACGACATCAAACGAGTCGCAGGCAGCCGCTGGAATCAGGCGGCACAAGACCGTGGCGTGTGGAAGTCCCTACAAGAGACCTGTGTCCAGCAGTGGACGTCTATCGGATGATGATGATGGTGATTACCAGTTTCTTTTATAAAGTCAACAGAAATATTCACAGTTCGATATCCGCCATAGCTCGGGGCTCCCCCATCTAATGGTGCGCGAAACTTATCACATTATCAAAAAGCAACAAATCGAATCCTTTGATCAGGGCGCCTCGCTAATTCGGCAATTACCCTGCGCCTAGCGAGGGCGGCTGCTACCGAGTTTTGCTTCACTTAGCGAATAGACGTGGGCGGCTGCTACCGAGTTTCGCTTCACTTAGCGAATAGACGTGGGCGGCTGCTACCGAGTTTCGCTTCACTTAGCGAATAGACGTGGGCATCTGCTACCGAGAAGAATTGGATGGAAGCAGGCGTACTTTGCGGAAGTTTATTATAACACATAGAACGAAAAGCTAATCTTGCTAATTACTAATTTTGATTACTAATTCCAGGTATCAGGCTCAGAAAGGCATTCCGAACCAGTAGATGCATTCGACGATTCAAAAGTGCATACTTGTAAAAGTTTAATTGAACAAAAAATATTTTTATTTATTTATATATTTTATTTACTAAGGAAAATCAACAATGTTTGGACTGTTAAATATTTTACTATCTAATTGACTGAAATTTTGCCAACGAATTTTAGCTAAGTGTAAAATTTGACTTTTGACTTTGAGGTATTTATTTATCGATATTAAGTCCAAAACATCCTCTCTACCAATTCTACCATCTACTCACTCTAATTTTAGTCCGAAAAATGAAGTAGGTATTCGCTCTATTTTTAATTATTACAAAAAATTCAAAATTATTATAAAAACCATTTATTTCGTCTTACGTCAGTTAAAATTCTGTACATTAATTTTATTTTTAAAATAAAACTAAATAGCGTTGATCCATAGAATTCACTAATGGATCATTTATTTATTAATCTTGAATTTATTTTTACTTATTTATGAAGGGTTTCGTTGCAACAAATTCGCTAGCAAGCGAAATTCGGAAAACTCGATCGCACCCCGGCTAAACCCCGGCGTCGGTGCACAAAGGCGCTTGATGACGGGCCACGTGACTCTCTACTTTGTAGCTTGTTAACATTAACCCCGGCGCGGGGCAAGGGTGCGCGGGGTAAAGGGGGCCAGGGTAACAGTATCAATGCACCGTTCAGCGGCTATTATGGATTAGTGTAATAGAATAAACGGGTAAAATTTATCTCGTTTGTAATTTGAGAACACGTGTTGTCTGTCTCTATCTATACCTACTAATAAATAAAATTGAAGTGTGTGTGTGTAAAATTGAACGGCTGAACCTATTTTGACGGGACTTTCACAGACAAGTGAAGAATAAACCAAGGAGTAACATAGGCTACTTTTTTAACCGACTTTCAAAAAGGAGGAGTTGCTGATGCTGTAAGGAATTGCATTCCTAAATAGTTTTAATCCCACGGGATTTTTAAAGAGTCATGCGTTTAAATTTGAATTTGAATTTGGGTAGGTAGGTACTATCTTGCATCCCGGGGACGGGCTACAGATAGACTACTTTTTATCCCGGAAAATCAAAGAGTTCCCGCAGGATTTTGAAAAATGTAAATCCACGCGGATGAAGTCGCGAACATTGACAGTTAGTTGGTAAATAAATAAATAAATAATTTTGAAGGTCTTCTTAGGATTAGAGACCATACTAATTCACAGTTGAGTAGGTAAGCCGTTCCAATAACAGTCCATACTAATAGCTTCCAACCGCGCTCTGACCAAATTAATGTTTATTTGATCAACGTATAAAAAAGAAACTCGACCGTTTCCCATCCATTCTGTTTGTCCGTCTGTCTGTCCGCCTCCTCCACAATTAGGTAGCGATCCGCTTAGGCACAATGGCGTAAATAAACTGATGGTAAACGGAAGCTTCTTAAATTGTTTTCTAAACATTTCGGTCGTTAGTTTGGTGTCGGTGATGGTACTTGTGGTGTGACCACAATTTTACCTATCTAAGTAATTTAGCTATGTAAAATTTTACCCAAGTAATTTAGCTCTGTAAAATCATATTATCTAAGTAATTTGGCTCTGTAAAATTTTACCTAAGTAATTTAGCTCTCTAAAATATTATCTAAGAAATTTAGCAATGTAAAATTTTACCTTAGTAATTTAGCTCTGTAAAATTTTACCTAAGTAAATGTGGAAGGAAAAAAAAGAGAGGACGACCAAAGAAAAGGTGGATGGATTGCGTGAAAGAGGATATTATATGCGTGTAAAAGGGGTGGATAATAGACGGATGATAGAAGTGAGTGGAAGAAGAAGACATGTGCCGACCCTACGTAGCGTGGGATAAGGTAAGGAAGAAAAAGAAGAAAATTTTACCTGAGTAATTTAGCTCTGTAAAATTTACAAAACAGTTAGTACATTTTACTGAAACTCGAATTTTACGGGTTGCGAAGCTGAAGTGGCAATGGGCAGGGCACATAGTTCGTACAACCGATAGACGTTGGGGTCCCAAGGTGCTAGAATGGCGACCTCGCACCGGAAGACGCAGCGTTGGAAGACCCCCCACTAGGTGGACGGACGACATCAGACGAGTCGCAGGGAGCCGCTGGATCCAGGCGGCGCAAGACCGTGGCGTGTGGAAGTCCTTACAAGAGACCTATGTCCAGCAGTGGACGTCTATTGGTTGATGATGATGATGATGATGACTGAAACTCAACGGATAGGAGATATTATTTTAAAAGCAGTTCAGTCCCGTGGAAACCGTAGATGTGGTCACATTGGTGCATGACGGCAGCACAATAGATTGACGGCTACCGACGCGCCTCGACGATTATTTTATTTTATTTAGTTTATTTTATTCGAGTCGTATTTGCCTCTATTGTGGAGGCATTGAGCGGTGACAGGTCTTAACGGGGATGAGAAGCGAGTTTTTATTGTGCGTTTAATGAGGGAACTATCTACCAGAGTCTGTTACGTGTAACGTTTTTGATACGTTCAACGGGTAATGCTAGAATGACAGCCCCGGGCCTCTGGTCTAGGGGGCCTCAGAACTTTGAGAAATCCTCTTGTCAAATGCCAAATCTTAATCTGATCTATAGACTAAGAATAACAACTAAGAAAGGAACAATAAACGATTAAAAATTTTCAATTCACTTATGTAGAACAGTGTTATGTTTTATGTATTTTTGTATTGAATGTCTCCCTTATTTTGTAAATAAGACTTTTATTTTTATTATCGGCCCCACTATTAGTTGTTTAAATTTTTATGTATAGTTTAGTCGTTTGTTTGTATTTGTATATTATTATAGTAGTTTGTTTATGTAGTGTCGCCCTAGTTGTATGTAGTAAGCTGTGGATAGTGTAGTGGATTTCATATTTGTCAATTTTGTTAGATTTAAGTCGTACTTAGTTTTAACTTTTAATATGTAATTGTTTACTGTCCCATAAAAAATAACAATAAAACTGTAAAGCCACATAGAGTGTAATTTGACTTTTTGAGGAATCGTCACAGTAATCGCCTTTGAATTATTTTGTTCAGTAAGTACTAAACAATTTCGAATTGTAGACCTCGTAAAAATTTAAAAATCGTTTCTGTAAAATTTAAATTTTATGATGAAATTTTGTTCCTCTTATACCTATTACCTATGGATCTCGCTAAATCCATGCAAAAACCACACTATCGTTGAAGAAAGCTGTCTAGAGAATTGACAGACTTACACGCACCTTAGATTTGAGAATACCTAAGTATTATGGTGAACTCTGGCATGCAGGTTCCCTCACGATGTTGATCGAAGTCCTGAATAGGAAACAGTTTTAATCACTCTGCTGGCGCTTATTTCTGTCAAATTTCGGTCACTAGAATATTATTAGAAAGATCTCAGAGCCTTTCAATATGCGGTGAGGGTGGCTACCGAGGGGGTTTACTGGGTAAAAATCCTACATAAAGCGATATCTTACCCAGGACGTCGGGTATCTTAAGAAGATTTACACCCTTAACAAAAAAAAGATACGGGTATACAAAATGTAGGTATTAGCTGTAGTGGCGGTCAGCAATAGAGATTGACACGTCGTCCGTGCGCTTCCGTCGCCGCCGATGTAGCTGATCGCATCCTCATTGCGCGCAGGATACGGCAATCTGCCGCCCCGCCCAGCGGACGATACCAATAACTAAGTATACAGAACTACGTCAGTAGACACTATATTATGTATTCTGTGACAGAACCCATATAAGCCCGCTTCATAGCAACAACATATTGTGTTCCAAGGCTCCAAGGATCATCTGTGCCCGCAGCATGAACTCCTGTCACTCTAACCCTCTCCCCCTCCCTCAGTGGCGTGCACAGGGTTTGAAGCCAGGGATAGGCATTAGTTAGGTAGGAACCTGTTCACTGGCAGGTCTTAATGAAAAATATGCTTAGCTTACAACTGGGGTAAGCAGTGCATTTATGTCTCTATGACCTGCACGCTACTGCCCTCCCTGCCCCGCCTCCTGAAATCGCAGCCATAAAAATTTATTTGTCCGTCCGCCCGTCTGTCTGCCCTCCCGTCTGATCGTCAGTCTGTCCGCCTGTTTGTATCTCTGTCTGTCTGTCTGCTAGCTTTTCACGGCCGCGGCCGTACCGTTTATCTAATTTTGCCGAAAATTCGTCATGTTTTGGAAATGGATCTTTTTTAATCCGGAAAATCATTCCCTTGGAAACTTTAAAAAACCTAAATCCACGCGGACGAAGTCACGGGCATCATCTAGAAACTATGAAATTCGTTGAAAATCATGCAGTTGGAAAAACAGACTTGATCTAGGTATTGTACCTACTTTCTTACGTTAAATTTTCATCTATTCTAGACAAATTGATGGAGCTTTAGGGTGAGATCTATAGAGCGCACTCTGACTTTTCTTAGACTTAAGACAGAGGTAAAACGAGACAGGTGTATATCTCTCAAATAAATCTGTCTTGTTTTAACTCAATTTTAAGTCTGAGCAAAGTCAAAGTGTGCTCTATAAATCTCACCCTAAGTTTAAGAGTAAATCTATCGTTTACAACAAACTTCTTATAGGTATTCTTACATCTTCGAATGAACACTAAACGCAAACGGCTTATTTTCCCTTTTAAATCCTGATTGTAACAAAACGAAAAATTCCGTATCAACATTCGTATCGAAATGTCGTAAATATTTTAACAAGACGGGAAGCCAAATTATTTAAAAGAAAGAAAAACAATTTAAGCTGACAGAAGCTCATTGAACAGCGAAACGTATTCAAATATCTGAAATTGTTGACAAATTAAGTTCCCTACCCGGACTTGAACTCCCTTACCACTTGAGAGCGCGACTCTCCGAAATTGTGTTAGCGGCAACTTTATTTTACCATTCCTACCAAAACCTATAACTTTTGTTACCAGGTAATACAGTTCAAGTTTGAATAAAATCTATTTTTTAATGGTAAAACTAACCTTGTCTTAATATGCGAAGGGACGGGACAGAGATGTTCGTTTTACTAGTTACTCAATTAGGCCCTTTGTATTTGTTTATCAGAGTTTGTATAGCATCAGACAGGGACAAAACTACGTCTTACAACGTGTTAGATAGAGATGGGACATGTAAAGTAATTTGAGACAGTTCTTTTCACGCGTAATACGTTCCTATTTTGAATAGCAACACGGACTGGCGGGAAATGCATTTAGAATTTGTTCTTTTTTTTCTAAACACCGTAATGGCGTAGGTTTTGTTTGATTTGATACGTTCGGAAAGTTAATGCTGTTGATGGATTTTGTAACGTTTCAAGTTTTGATTGATTTGTTTTTAGATGTTTGTTGAGATATATAATAATAAATAATAATAATAAAATCATTTATTTCACCAGATACAAAATCATATTTTTGTTAGTATTGACACGTAGGTACCTTAAAACTAATTATTATAAAATTCTTACTAAAACAATACTGTGCACCTGTTTTCCGAACTACCTAGTAGAAACTGTGTCTCGGAAAACAGGGCCTCCAGCTCGGTGAGTACAAAGCTAACTACAAACATACTACCTAACATACTAACTAAACTAAAGAGCTAAAGAAAATATTATGTGCGTGGAAGTCCATGTTATCTGTGTGTGTGTGTGTGTGTTTGTGTTTGCGTGAGTGCGTGTGTGTGGGGGTGTAAGTGAATGAGCACGTATAAGTGTGCATATGTGAGTGTGTCATATCGATTTCAAATAGCAATAGAAACAGAAACGAAGTTCCAACATAAGTTTTTTTTAAATCAAATAAACTTTCACAAAGTATAAGTAGATCTGCTTTCAATAATAGTAATTAATAGTCGAAAGTGAAGTTGTCGGTCGTACTGTACAAGTGTTCTTCGACATGCTCTTCTTACCGAGTAGGTAAAATTGGGGCAAAATGTTATATTATATTCGTAGACCATCTACCACCCATCTAGGTAGGTACTACGTAGCAATTACCGTAGTTTCTAACTTCTAATCTACAGTAGGAATGTAGGTTCCTAGGTATACCCGCAGTAGGTACTTCTCATTAATCGTTGACCTCCCTGGCGCAGTGGTGAGCGCTGTAGCGTATAAGTGGGAGGTTCGATTCCCGACAGGGGCTAATTTCTAATTTGTCCCTGGTTTGGTCTGGTGGGAGGTTTCAACCGTTGGCGTTGCTAGTAACCACCCATCCGGCAAAGCCATGCCGCCATCGATTTATCGTTCCAGTACGATACCGCGTAGAAACTAGGAACCTAACGGGCATGAGTTCAATGAAACTGCCATACACCTTCTAAGTTAGCCCGTTTAGACTGCATAGCCATAAACACTTACCATCAGGTGCGATCGCAGTCCAGGACTA
The DNA here is from genome assembly GCF_902806685.2 of Maniola hyperantus. Classification (NCBI taxonomy): domain Eukaryota; kingdom Metazoa; phylum Arthropoda; class Insecta; order Lepidoptera; family Nymphalidae; genus Maniola; species Maniola hyperantus. The sequence continues at coordinate 1,528,910 of NC_048546.1, read as the reverse complement.
GCTTAAATCTAAATATATGAAAGGAAAAGGTGACTGACTGACTGACTGATCTATGAACGCACAGCTAAAACTACTGGACGGATCGGGCTGAAATTTGGCATGCATATAGCTATTATGACGTAGGCATCCGTTAAGAAAGGATTTTTGAAAATTCAACCCCTAAGAGGATGAAATAAGGGTTTGAAATTGGTGTAGTCCACGCGGACGAAGTCGCGAGCATAAGCTAGTAATAATATGTATAGCATGGTAATGTAGTTTGGAAGCTTCGATGAAGCATTTGAACATACACCCGAAAGTGATGAACATCGGCTTTTAGAATGACATTTCACCTTTGCAGAGCGTTGTCTCTGTCACTCATACCCATATGACGCTTTGTCGATCTGAACGACCGAGACAGTGCTCTACAAATCTGCTGTCTCCTTCTAAAGATCGATACATTATGTTTAGTAGCATAAAAGTGGTGATCAATGGAGTAGTAAAGTAGGTAAACTATAAAAAGTATCGTTTGTATTCATGTCATAGAGCGACGTACACCCTCCACGTGATTGAGCAAACACAAGGTGACTGCGATCAAGACTCCTCACTCCAACTACACTGGATGATGTTATGCCAACACTACTAAAGGACTAAACATTTAAAGCCAAAGTCAAAACCTTTTATAGTCCGTAAAAAATGACTACTCCGCGCTATTTTAACTCTATGGGTCAACTGTCATGTCAAAAGTACGGCTTACCCATAGAGCAGAAACAAAGAGGAGATGTTGTATTAAGATTTCCCTATGAAATATCGAGTGACATTTTGCGGGGTGAGGGGTTGTGGAACGCCGCCCACTTCTCAATTTTCCATCTGCGGGTTAGTAGCAAAACTACTCGCTTAGCGACCTAACATCGATATATTGATGTCACTACATAGTTCAGCTATCTCACACTAGATGTCAATAAGTGTAGAAATTACGTATAAAATTACTTACAAATGAAATGTGATACCATTCATAGCATCAGAACGTCTGTCTGAATAACTTTGACACGATAAAACACAACACTTCATCCTTTTGTTCTTAAAAACGCGAAAACACACCGATAATACGAGTCTCAATATATGTGAACCTGACGAACGCAGACAGCATACTAACTAAGGCCCCGCCCACAGTGATGACGTCAGGACCTAGTTGAAAATCACAGTGCACAGTTGCTTAGGCCAACTCCTCTTTGTTTCTGCTCTATGGGCTTACCTTTGAAATAAGGACTAAAATCGTACTCTTGACATGAAATTTGACACAAAAAGTTAAAATGGCACATGAGGGTTCAATTTTTACGCATATACAAAATGCAGCTACAGTTTCTGATTGTCAATAGTTGAATTTGACAAATAAATTGACGTAATAGTGATAATTATAACTAAAGCTACGAGGGTTCCCAACGCGCCCCGGTGTGAGTATTAAGTATTACTTATCAGCTTCTTATCAATATTTAACAATATCACAGAAAAGTCATTTAATAAAATAAAAAAATCAGCAATCAAAGGATCATTAAATTGAACAATTTCTTTCTTTCCACCAATTATACTTGTTCTTTCTTACTTTCCATCCACGTTGCATACCACCATCCCCCATACACAACCCCTCAAACCAGCCGATCTTCGCACGCAGGGCGCAGTAATGAACTGTTTTAGACTATGGAGGCAACTCGCCTGGCGGGGCGACGGAATCCCTTTATATTGTTGACTTTAAAATCATACGGAAAAAAGTTGCCAGATTTGATGCGTCGATTTGCAAATTCGATAAAAGTTTTTCTTTTCCCCCAATACCTACCTGCATTTAGCTTTATACTTATCTACCTAATACTGAAGGCAATGATTGCATCAATGAGTAGGTACTTACATGCCTAATCAAACTCAAACTCAAATCATTCATTCGGATTGGGTATACTTTCTGAATTTGCTATACGATGATGTAGTGGTGATAATATTTTTTTATGTAATTGCAATCAACAGAGTTTTAACACTTCTTAAATACAAAAGAAAAGTATATAAAATAAAATAATAAAATAATAATAAAAATAAAATAAAAATCCTTTTATTAATTCCAAACTTTACGTGCCCATACAAAACAAAGCTTTAAATAATTATATACTAGGAAAATTCAGTAATACAGTAGGTATTCAGTAATGATATAGAACTAAAGCTACGAGGGTCCCAAACGCGCCCAGGTCTGCGAAGAGCTCAGTTCACTCAGTTTTATTACCACCACTTTACAAAATCACTTATACCTACTTATTAGAACTATCAAAACTGTTAGGCAACTCATTCCCAGGCTTTCTTAACATTTAAATAATCTTTTACATTTTACTAAGTATAATGATTTTTCAATAAGTTTAGAAAACTTTGAACTTGAATCATTAGGGTTTCGTACCTCAAAAGGAAAAACGGAACCCTTTTTCCTATAAGGGTTCCGTTTTTCCTTTTGAGGTACGGAACTACGGAGGTACTTTGTTGTCTGTCTGTCTGGCTGTCTGTCTGTCTGTCAAGAAACCTACAGAGTACTTCCCGTTGTTCTAGAATCATGAAATTTGGCAGGTAGGTAGATCTTAATAGCTGAAATTTGGGGAAAAATCTGAAAACCGTGAATTTAGGGTTAGATCACACAAAAAAATTAAATTGTGGTCATGAACTAATAATTAGTATTTTCAACTTTCGAAGTGAGTGACTATATCAAGTGGGGTATCATAATATGAAAGGTCTTCACCTGTACATTCTAAAACAGATTTTTATTTATTTTTATTATGCATCATAGTTTTTGAATTATCATGCAAAATGTCGAAAAAATACGACTGTAGTTCGGAACCCTCATTGCGCGAGCCCGACTCGCACTTGGCCGGTTTTTTTTATTTAGGAACAGTTCCTGTCACTCTCTTTTACAGTAGTAGTAGTTGTACTTGTATCAGTAGTTTTTGCGTTATTTCCCTTCAGTTCCTATGTGAGGGCATTTTAGTAGGCCTCTATGTAGGTACGCAGGTATTCCGTTAAGTGGTTAATACATACATCATAATAATTCATTCCTGGAGGCTAAAGCAAACAATATAAATGGCTAAAGTAAGTTAATAAGGTTGACTTAAGGGTCATTTAAAATCAACTAGGTAAAGCAACTTTTATTGTCACCCAAAAATTCCCACGTGAAAAATCACGAACACTTGAAATTGAAACAAAATAGTTCGTACGTTACATTGAATATTACGGAATGCCTTCAACTTGATCTTTGTTGTTTACAAAATACACTTTAATGGGGGCCCTTTGTCTTTGAAGCCTCTGAGGCCCCTCCAGGCCTCTCGAGGCCCCTTGATTAGTCAAGGGTTGTGTTAAATTATAAAATGGTTACTTACAAACACTTTGGTGGGAAATGGTTGACTTGTGATTTTGATTTCTGCTTTGTTTTCTAGTCCCTTTAACTTTCAGAGTTTTTGACTTCGCATTTTAATTGAGGGTGCTTGGCAGTTTCGTTTTTAAAGTGTACGGTCTTTATAAAATCTTTTTTAATAAGTTATTTTATATTTAGTGCTTAGAAATTAAATGCGTGAACTGTTAAGTAATTTGCAATGTGTGAATTTTCCTGCCAGCTGGCTTCTTTCGAAAGGGACTTTTGAAATGCCTTTTAGATTTCTTGTATGGGCAACGTTTTAAGAGAAGATTTTGTATGGGCAAGTAAAGTACCGGTACTCCACTTACCAGTAGGTATTATAATAATATGTCGGCATTGCTTTGAGGTTTTATAAAAATAAAAAAAGATTCCGACGAATTGAGAACCTCCTCCTTTTTTTGAAGTCGGTTAAAAATAGAACTACCTCAGTATTCTTAGTTTTAGCGGAAAATAGAGTACCTACTTATCATGTAGAGTGTTGTACGGAGCGCGTGTTCGCCATTGAAAAAATAAATTAATTGCAATTAAGTATGACCTAGACTGTAAAATGAGGATTTCTTTCTTTTTATTGAAATGAGTACGCCCAAAAGTACCTGGATAATAATAATATTACCCCACGGCACACGGACCTCTCTAGAACGATGTAAAAGGTCTTTGTATATAGTGGACTAGCGGACCCATCTCGGCTTTGCTTTTTAAAGAATATTAGCCTTGTTAATTATGACTAATATTCCCCTTTCCCCTCCAATTAAGCGTAAAGCTTGTCCTAGCACAAGCGACAAGTGGGTACGACAATAGTGCAACGGGTGGGGTTTGAAGCGCCGATCTTCCGGAATTCAGTCCGCTCCTTAACCGTTGAGCTGCGGCGGACATTCGCTGGCGGAGTACGAGGTTTTGTTGGTCTCTTGACTCTTGTGCTTCGTCGTTAGCGGTGGTAAAATTCTACGGTTAAAATGTATCATAATCATCATCATCATCAACCAATAGACGTTCACTGCTGGACATAGGTCTCTTGTAGGGACTTCCACACGCCACGGTCTTGCGCCGCCTGGATCCAGCGGCTCCCTGCGACTCGTCTGATGTCGTCCGTCCACCTAGTGCGGGGTCTTCCAACGCTACGTCTTCCGGTTGTAAAATGTATGGGTTTACATAAAAGGATTGCCTGTTTATTACCTGTTGATAGGTTTATATACATAATGGAAATTATAGATCGTAAATAAGTAGTAACGCAATTTGTATAGCAACAATTATGATAATAAGATAATATGAAGTAACGTAAGTACATACATACTAACATGCTATGCGTCTTATAGTTGGTGTGCCGGTTATGCATGCTACGATTGTTTTGTTATTATGACATGCAAAAGGTGCATGCATGCGATTTCTTGCATGCACAGAACTGTAATGGCGTACAATAAAGTCGCGACGGTCAATATTTCAAGTTTAGCTTTCTATAATATGACAAGTTAACTTTTTCTGGTAACGTGAAGAGTCCGTTGCATATGTGCGACTTTTCGAATTAAATGATTGATTTTTCGACCAGATAAATTAAAAAGAATGTTATGATTTTATATCAACAGTGACGAAACAAAAATATTGTGCTGAGTGATTTTCACCGCCCATGAATATAATATTTAGTGCATTAGAAGAACAAAATACATATAAGAGTTTAGTTCTGAGTTGGAAGACCCCCGGTTGGTGGACGGACGACATCAGACGAGTCGCAGAGAGCCGCTGGATTCAGGCGGCGCAAGACCGTGGCGTGTGGAAGTACCTACCTACAAGAGACCTATGTCCAGCAGTGGACGTCTATCGGTTAATGATGATGATGATGATAATGAAATTCAAATTTATATGTACCGCAACTCACTGCACCGTGGTGCGCGCTAGCTCTTAATCTATCAAAATCCGGTGCGGAATTGATTCCGCAGTGCGCGCACTTCTATGTAGTTCTAAGTACAATTCACAGAATTTGCGGGAAAAAAACGTACGGAAATTTTCCGTGGTGCGCTCTTACCAGTACCACTAGGCAAGGAATCGGTATAAGTCCCGCAAATTGTTAATGCGCGTGGCCGCTATTTTAGTGACGTCACACTTAGAACTTAGACTGAAGTTTCGTTTATTTCGGCTGACGTCAAAATGACGTCATTTCGATATTAATGAGACATGGTTCCAGCGCAATAGCAATTTGCGGGACTTATACGACTTTTTAGTCGTGATAATATATATAGGCAATCGCAAATGTACGCTGGTCTATAACATCGTTTTTACACAATTATCGGAAATTTATGAATTTATTGACTCATTTTGATTTAAGTCGTATAAAAGCTGATAGATGGCGTCGTTCAATGCAAAGTGGCCGTGAATGCTATCTTAATGGAGCCATCGGTGTTTTTGATAAAAACAGGCAAATTGAGTTTTTGTCCTTCCCCCTTTTCACAGTTTCTCCATTTGCATTATTATCATTTGACGCTTCAATAGCTACGGCCTACATGGCTTTATAGCACAAAAAAAGCTTATGCTCACGACCGTCGGCCGCGTGGACTACACATACTTCAAACCCCTATTTTACCCCCTTAATCAAATCAAATCAAATCAAATCAAATCAAATCATTTATTTGCACGATTGCAGGTACAATGATGGTGTTACAGTGGTTTATTTACAGCTACAATCCGCCATACAGTGGGCATGCAAAATTTATTTTCTTATTATTTATTATTAATAAGCTATTTTTTTAACTTTTTTTTTTGAATTATAATGTTCAACAGTCACATATCACATAATATAATATAATATCACATGTCACATAATAATTATCTACCTGTAATATATTAACCAAGAAATAATAAAATAAAAAATAGTCAATATAATATAATCACATCAAGTCAACTGGTTGAATTATCAAACACTAGCTGATGCCCGCGACTTCGTCCGCGTGGATTTACATTTTTCAAAATCTCGCAGGAACTCTTTGATTTTCCGGTATAAAAAGTAGCCTTTGTGTTAATCCAGGGTATAATCTACATATTATCTCCATTTCAAATTTCATCCAAATCCGTTCAGCCGTTTTTGCGTGATTGATTAACAAAATCCAAACATCCACACTTTCACATTTATTATATTACTAGATGATGCCCGCGACTTTGTCCGCGTGGATTTAGGTTTTTTAAAAATCCTGTGGGAACTATTCAATTTTCCGAGATAAAAAGTAGCCTATGTCCTTCCCCGGGATGTAAGCTATCTCTATACCAAATTTCATCAAAATCGGTTGAACGGTTGAGCCGTGAAAAGCTAGCAGACAGACAGACCCACTTTCGCATTGATTATATTAGTATGGAAGTGTGGATATTAGGATTAGTAGGATTATTTCTTAGCGGATTTCTACATCATATTAGATAATAGTTATGTCAGCAACACTGGTTAGATTACTCCTCAAATACAACTTCTGTGGAATAACTCTATGATAAGCATCAGTAAGAATGATAAATATAAATATATATAATAAGAACTTAAGGGGACTCAGTTCGGTGCTTTCTTCATACAAACGTAGGAGGGAAATTACAACAATTCGATATTTTACGCACAAAATTAAGAATTATATCGATTTATCTCGTCATTATCTAGGTTTATTGATATATAAAACATTGAAAAAAATATTGATTTAAAAGTACGAGGCTCAAAAGATTCCTATTTTAACACTAAATTAATGACAACTTGGATGTAAATAAATAAGATTAGGGATATGAAAATTCTAAAACATTTATCATTAGACGTAGTTTATTTATTCATTACTTGAAAAACTTACTTTGCAAACATAAATCAGCAGTTTTTTCTCAAAATACTCTTCCCTAAACCCTTTTCGCGCGCTTGATTTCAGTGAAAATCATCGTGCCTCTCAACTTTCTCATACAATGTCAAGTGAAAAGCAAACATGTTACACACGTGCGCTGCCAATTTCGGTCGAGCGTCCTGCGTCACCTTAATCAGTAAGAATAAATGTAATTGATTATTGTAAAATTAATACTGGATGTGACGTCACCTGACAGAGCGAAGCGGCTCTCTCAACCAATCATAAATTTGGCATATAAAAGCCATGGAGGTGGTCAGAGAAAGTGCGGGGCGTTGAGCCGGCTCGCTCTGGCAGTTGATTTTTAGCAAGTGAAGTGTAAAGGTGAAAAGTGGAATTGTGAAGTGATAAAAGTATATATATATATATATATTTTTTTTTTTTTTTTTTTTTTTTTTTTTTTTTTTTTTTTTTTTTTTTTTTTTTTTTTTTTTTTTTTTTTTTTTTACATTACATAGTTTTTTTTTTTAATACAATAAAACTTAAAGCTAGCCTTATCTAATTACTATATAAATCATGACCGCGTGGAATGGTGCCAAGAATACTGGCTGCATTTCCGCGCTGTAAGTATAAGGTGGTATCATTATAATATTCATTATCTCCTGACATCACAAAATGTAGGATTCTGTCGCGGTAATCTGAAATGGTGCTGACATTTATCTGCATACCATATAGGCCGATTCCTCTAATAGTTTGAGGCGCTGTGTGAGGTACAAAATAAAGGGTCATAAATCATGTTACCTCCCGGTTTGCCCTCGTAATCCGGGATTTGTTCTGTATATTAATAATTCAGCGCACTCCGGCGAGGCATGCCGCGTGAAACATCGGGTTATATTGTTATATTCGTATCTTGCCTAATTGTTTTGGGAGCGGTGTACGGTTACCCGACAGGGATTTCTTTCTTGTGCTAAATCATATTCTATTTATTAGTTTTTACCACGGTACTTAAAGAGGGCATGACATCATGATCAACCCATCACCGGCTCACTACAGAGCACGGGTCTCCTCTCAGAGTGAGAAGGGTTTTGGCCATAGTCTATCACGCTAACTGTGGAACCAACTCCCATCGGCGGTGTTCCCACTAGATTATAACATGGGGTTATTCAAGGGGCGGACCAACAAATTCCTAAAAGGCCGGCAACGCATCGGCGGCTCCTCTGGTGCTGCAAATGTTCATGGGCGGCGGTAATCACTTAACATCAGGTGACCCGCCTGCTCGCTTGCTCGCTATATCTATTAAAAAAAAAAAAAAAAAAAACGCTAACCATGTGCGGATTGGTAGACTTCACACACCTTTGAGAACATTATGGAAAACTCTCAGGCATGCAGGTTTCCTCACGATGTTTTCCTTCACCGGTAAAGCAAGTGATATTTAATTAATTAAAACGCACATAACTCCGAAAAGTTAGAGGTCCGTGCCCGGGATCGAACCCCCGACCTCCGATTAGAAGGCGGACGTCCTAACCACTAGGCTACCACAGCTGCGAGGGCACTTATCGAAAAATCTGTAGGAAAATGTGATTTTGATTTTTGGATGATAACTCAAATCAAATCAAATAATTTATTCAAAATCAGTACCCTTATTATAAATGCGAAAGTATGTTTGTTTGTTGGTTTGTTGTTTTATTGGTTTGTTGGTTTGTCCTTCAATCACGTCGCAACGGTGCTTCGGATTGACGTGATTTTTTGCATGGGTATGAATAAAGACCTGAAGAGTGATAGGTATAGGCTACTTTTTATCCCCGAAAATCAAAGAGTTCCCACGGGAGTTTTAAAAACCTAATTCCACGCGGACGAAGCCGCGGGCATCAGTTAGTAGGTAATAAATTACACCTTTTGATTGTCGGTTGTTGGATTTGTAAGATATAGTGGTGATAATTTTTACGCGAACTTAAAACTAAAGCTACGAGGGTTCCAAACGCGCCCAGGTCTAAACCTCTAAAACATTATATTATGAGCCCGAATCGAGAATTATTTATATGCGATTTTCGGTAATTCATAAATATGTAGGTACTTTCAAACGCTGGCTTTTTTGTCCTTAAACTAAATTAAATCAGTTTCGTTGGAGCCTCTAGCTTAAAAATTAAAAAAAAATCCGTTACAAGTGACTTTTGAATTATTTTTTAAAAATTTCAAATGCGACACAGCAAAGAGTTAAATATTTAGTATATACCTACCTACCTACTTATTTGAGATATAGACCGATAAAACTACTAGACCGTTGCTAAAGATCATACAGAAACACAGTACAGAAATCACCCTCTGTCTGTCGGAATCAAACAATGCTCCGAAACAATATGTCTGGAGGATTGCCTTTGATTCGATTTACCACATTGAACCATGACAATATTATGCTCGCATGATGCGAGCTTATGTGATTGGAATTTTGGTAATATTTTGGTGTCTATTTTCAATTCAATTTTTAGGGTTCCGTACCTCAAAAGGAAAAACGGAACCCTTATAGGATCACTTTGTTGTCTGTCTGTCTGTATGTCGGTCTGTCAAGAAACCTACAGGGTACTTCCCGTTGACCTAGAATCATGAAATTTGGCAGGTAGGCAGTGGCGTGCAGCTCATAGAAGCATAAACGCACTGCTTACCCTCATTGTAATAAATCAATGCTTATTTTTCATTATAACCTGCCGTAAAATAAGTTCATACCTAAATGCATACCCTGGCTTGAACTCCTGTGCACGCCACTGCAGGTAGGTAGATCTTATAGCTGACATTTGGGGAAAAATCTGATAACTGTGAATTTGTGGTTACAACACACAAAAAAAATTAAATTGTGGTCATGAACTAATAATAATTATTTTCAATTTTCTAAGTAAGATAACTATATCAAGTGGGGTATCATATAAAAGGTCTTCACCTGTGCATTCTAAAACAAATTTTTATTTATTTTTATGTCTCATAGTTTTTGAATTATTCTGCAAAATGTCGAAAAAATACGACTGTAGTACGGAACCCTCAGTGTGCGAGCCTGACTCGCACTTGGCTGGTTTTTATTTTATAAAGAATGGTCGTTTAGTAGTCCAGTAAAATTAAATCAAAATATAGGGGTGAGGTTGCAATAATTCGCACTTGGCTGAAAATTGGTAGGATTGTTCAAAACACTATTATAAATGAAATGTGAAAAGTCCTCATCGATCCGACACCTGGAAAAAAATTTACTTGGGGTCAAAGGTCACAAAAACGGGTTTTTCGTGATTATCAGCAAAACGGTAAGTTCATCATAAAATTAGCCCAGACAAAAGTTGTAGATCAAATAATTATCTATAAAAAATGTCGGAACCCTCAGTGCGCGAGCCTGACTCGCACTTGACTGGCTTTTTACCAAAAGAGTGGCTAAAAATTTAATAATAGATACTTACTTAACTAAATATCCATAAGGAGTATGGACTAATATTATAAATGCGAATGTTCCCACGATTAGTAAATCTAAACCCATACCTCTTTGGTATGGGTTTAGATTTTCACGCCAGCGGCAGATTTTAGATTTTCAGGGCATCTTCTATTTGGCTGATTTGGTACCGATATAGCTTGTATTCCAGGAACGGTTAAAGGCTACTTTTCATCTCGGAAAATCAACGAATTACCATGAGATTTTTAAAAACCGAAATTCATGTGGACGAAGATTTTTTACCTAACTAGCTAATGCCCGCGACTTCATACGTGTGGATTTAGGTTTTTAACAATCCCGTCGGAACTCTTTGTATTTTCGGAATAAAAAGTCCATGTCACTCTCCAGGTCTTTGACTATACCTACCCATGCAAAAAATCACGTCAATCCGTTGCCCCGTTGCGACGTGGACAAATCAACAAACCAATAAACCAACAAACAAACACACTTTCGCATTTATAATAAGGGTACTGATATTGTTTAAAAAATTCAAGCGCAGATCGCTGCTCCAGCAAAACCTTAAAAAGGATTAATATAAAGAAAAATTTTTACAAAAAAATAAAAACCGACTTCGATACACAAACACTAAAAATTGAAAAATAATTTAATTTATTACCGAATATATTATGTATACAAGAGTTAATATAGTTCCATAATAATATTTTTGGGTTCCGGTGCCAATTAGCTTTAGCTGCGCGAATCGTCTAGACTTCATATTTTTATGAGACTCCACAATGGCACCTCATTGGCACCGACCCCAAAAATATTATTATGGAACTATATTAACTCTTGTATACATAATATATTCGGTAATAAATTAAATCATTTTTCAATTTTTAGTGTTTGTGTATCGAAGTCGGTTTTTATTTTTTTTGTAAAAAATTTTTATTTCACAATTTTTAGTGGCCCCATGGAATTATGCTATGACTGGTTAAAAATCTACTGTTTACTAAGCTATTACACTGATCGCGACCAATTTACTCTTATCCGTTGAGGAGTTCCAGTATCTATCTTCGAAGATGTTCATCAGATCTTCACCAAATTTAAATGGGACCAACTTTGAAGTATACCCTTTCAAACAAAAAAAGAATTTTCAAAATCGGTCCAGGCGTCTTCGAGTAATCGGGGAACATACATAAAAAAAAAAAAAAAAAAAAAAATTCCGACGAATTGAGAACCTCCTCCTTTTTTTGAAGTCGGTTAAAAAGGTACCTAAGTATAAAAATGTGATTCAAAAAGTCGACATTGCGGCACACTGCACAATTAGTCATCGCATTAAAAACACAATAGATACAGGGGCCGAGGGGTCCGGAAGGCGGAATAACGTGATAACGAAGGACTCTATCAGCGTGGCAATTAAAATTAGTCGTATTTTTGACGGGCTGCGAAGCTTAACAATATTTGCCGCGCCGTTGCAGCCGCCTTTGTGCCTTACTTTCCAAATAGTGAGTTCATTTGCATATTTTATTTTGAGACTAATGAATTATGTCAAGCTCTCATTAACTTTTCTTGGCTTGATTTTTAGGGTTCCGTACCTCAAAAGGAAAAACGGTGCCCTTATAGGATCACTTTGTTGTCTGTCTGTCTGTCTGTCAAGAAACCTACAGGGTTCTTCCCGTTGACCTAGAATCATGAAATTTGGCAGTACCGGGTGTAAAAAAAAATGATAATGAGAGAAATGATGGAAATGAAACGGCATAAATAGCACACGTTAGGATTTTAATAATATAAAATGTTGGTACAGAAAACTACCGCGGCTTAGCTCGTAGGTCGGCACACAAAATTTGTAGGGTCGTGGTGTTACGTTGATTTCGGCCTTTGCCCTAGCGGCAGTAATGTGTACTCCCCTCGTGTTGTCGGCCTCGTAGATGGTGTGAGGCCGGGAGTTCGGTGTCAGCAGATGTTGCCGTGGGTACCCGACGGTGCTGACTAGATGATGGAGGTTTCTGATGGTGGTTAAACCCGCCTTTAAGTCCAGACCACGCTTTCAAATCCAAACGTAGCTCCTGGAATTGATAACCAATGTGGGTTATCCTCTGGTCATATAAATTTCCGTTCTGGAATCGAACCCGGGACCGTGTCGAACACAGAAGGTAGGTACTTGACATGGTAGAATTGCCGGTGTGGCGATATCAGAACGGAGATTACAATTATTTGGCTAAATATATGGCTGAAGGCCCAAAATATTAAAAAGAATTAAATTATTCACAAAAATATAAAAAAGAGGGTTGTCAAAATAATTTTACAATGATGATGCAATGTAGATTGAAATTACTAATGAATTGGTAAATACACTACGTTATTTGTTAATACAACGGTTCAAATTAACTACTAGGGCTATGATTGTCAAAATAAAGTAATTAGAATTAAAATTAACTAAGTAGGAAACTGGCGGTTGCAAAGAATGTATCGAAAGTTATTACGTTATTAGTTTATCTACTTGTTTTAGGTACCATTCAAAAACTTACCCTTTTACGGGAGCACTTTTAGATTAATTACGTTTTTATTTTTAAAGAAAAATCAATTTATTTTAAATTAAGGAACAATGTAAATAGACAACAACTTCGGCTCGCCACCAGAGCGAGTTCTCAACCGAGAAAAAGTTCAAAGGCCTCTTTCAAAGGCTTCTTTTGACAGCTAGCGTTTGGAAATGGGTATTGCCATTTCGCAACAACTACTTTTAATAAGAATGCAAATTAATTAAAAAATATACTTAATTACGTTTAAAAATAAGATTTATAATAATAGATAGGATAAAATAATAATATAAGTAATAATTCATGTAACGCTTCGTTACAGTATGTAGATCTTATAGCTGACATTTGGGGAAAAATCTGAAAACCGTGAATTTAGGGTTAGATCACACAAAAAAATTAAATTGTGGTCATGAACTAATAATTAGTATTTTCAATTTTCGAAGTAAGTAACTAGGTATATCAAGTGGGGTATCATGTGAAAGGTCTTCACCTGTTGATTATAAAACAGATATTTATTTATTTTTATGCATCATAGTTTTTGAATTATCGTGCAAAATGTCGAAAAAATACGACTGTAGTACGGAACCCTCATTGCGCGAGCCTGACTCGCACTTGGCCGGTTTTTTTTACAAGTTTTATATGTTTGATAGAACATAAAACCTACCTAGAATCTACCTAGATTTAGGTTTAATACCAGTGACGGTGATATAACACCGTTATGACCCGTTTTAAAACTAATGACCGTTTCGACTGGAGAGTGGAGTGCGTTGTTAAGTCGAGAGCACCTCGTTAGTGTGTTACATGAGCACCTACCTACCAAGCACCAGCTTCAGGCGCGCGACATTGTTCACAAATTTTAAATTCCGTAAAACTTAGCTTCATTTTGGGTGGAGACATCCCAAATTAAAATTGCACGGCCCTTCATCGAATAATACCTACGTGTTTTCACTTTTTTTTTAATACAGGTCACTTTATTGCTGAGAGTCGTGACCCCTTTCCATAATACCTACCTACTCTTTGCTGGGATAGTACCGGGACCTTTTTCACTTCTAATCTCTTATTTTCTTGTTTAAAAAGTAGCCTATGTCACTCTCCTGTCTTGGTCCAGGTCTTTAACTAAGTATATCCATAAAAAAAACCGGCTAAGTGTGAGTTAGACTCACGTACCAAGGGTTCCTATGGGCAAAGGTAGATGGGTAGTGATAGAGATTTAGTCATGAATAAAAAAAACCAAAAATCCCTGATATTTCCTTACATTTTCATTAATCAAATTTCATGTCCTGAATCTCTGCATTAATAACAATCAAAATGGCGTAAAACAACAGTCTAATATCTACCAAATTTCGTAAACCGAGACATTATCAAAATTTAATAAGCTTGTACCGCCCACCCAGCCTTTGTCATCAGTAGCTATGGAACTCGTCAAAAATCTAGTTATCTCTGGTTTTCAGGAAGGAGTCGACACAGAGAAGCTTTGGGGTATAATTGCTGCCCTGAGGCTTGGCTAAAGAATTGGGCAGACACAAGGAGACGCGGCAGCGACTCGCTACGGGCCTTTCAGTGCGTGCTCTTTCATACAGAGCTTTTTTCATCAGTAGCTATGGAACTCGTCAAAAATCTAGTTATCTCTGGTTTTCAGGAAGGAGTCGACACAGAGAAGCTTTAGGGAATAATTGCTGCCCTGAAGCTTGGCTAAAGACTAAGACTTGGGCAGATACAAGGAGATGCGGCAGCGACGCTTCACAGTGCGTGCGCTTTCATGTCTTCTTAGTGGTGCACTCATAACAGAGTCTGGGAAGTGGGAACTAGTCGTGGCTTTTTGTTTGATGTCTTCCAGCTGGACTCACGACTTTACTAAGGTACCAGGATGGATTGTATGGACGAGGAAGATGGAAGGCCGTGTGTAGTGGTTCGAGAAACTGATCATAGTGCGAGTGGTTATTTTGAGACCACAAAGGCGTTGACTGAGGCTTGTACACGCGGTGACATTAATGGACGAGACGTATTCAATTGTTAATTGCTACACCTCTCAGTGACTAGTTGGCTCAGCGGGATGATTCGCCTCAGTGGTCATCACTAAATGAAAGCCACCAAACTTATTTGACATTGGTTGGTTGTATATTGCTGCATCACTGAGCGATATAACACTAAAATTTCATAGCAATCCGTCAATGGATCACAATTAATGTCAAATGAACTTCTTGGCTTTCATTTCCTCTTCGCTGGTTGTGTGTATCAGGCTTTACAGATGCCCTGGAGCTTGCCTAAGTGTAATTTAAACGTTCATGAGGTCGTCTGCTCACAAAGGACCTGTTCACGTGATATTTGGGTCGGGAATAATGAGCTTTTGAGGGTAAATTACAGGGTAATCAGATTGTGTTCTGTTACGACTAAGGGTGCTGTAATGTACTGTGATTAGTCTAGGATTCCTGACTAAGTAAATGATGATAATATATCTTCGGTTTGACGTTATTAATAATAATTGTTGTATTTCATTATAGTTGTCTCATTTTTCTTTTATCCCAGAAAATCAAAGAGTTCCTGCGGGATTTTTAAAAAACCTGAATCCACGCAGAAGAAGTCGCGAGCAACATTTAAGTTTAAGTAGATATAAGGGATAGGGGAAGTAGATAGAAGGAAGATATAAGGGATATCTAGAGCTTTTTACGGCGAAGGAAAACATTGTGAGGACTATCCTACTATTGCCTTTGACAGCTCGAACTTCATCTCTCGCAGCACCGCAGTCCCGTCGTCGACGGGTTGAAATATCGTCAAATAAAAAACGCCAAATTAATCGTGGTATTGTACCCGTTATCTACATTAAAATAGTGGTACTTATATGTTTTAAGTATGGAGTCTTTGTTTCCCATTTGCATCAATTTGCGGAAAACGAAACGCAAATTTTCCGTTTCCATCTCATATCCCCCATTCAATGTCGGCTACAAAATAAGCAGACACGGGACACGCAATCAAAATTGCGTTCTGCCTCGGCCGAGATTCAATCAAGATATAATGTGGCGGGACGCCGGGACGCCTGCAGGGGGTGGCTTTGTAAACTTGTTACAGCCATAAAGAATACCAGGGACTTGGACAGGATACAACCTAACGTTTCTAACCTGAGTATTCATTTATTAAAGTAAGTACTAGCTGATGCCCGCGACTTCTTCCAGGTAGATTCTTGATTTTCCGGGATAAAAAGTAGCCTATGTCACTCTCCAGGTCTTTAACTATACCCATGCAAAAATCACGTTGATCCGTTGCTCCGTTATACGACGTGATTGAAGGACAAACCAACAAACATACATACTTTCGCATTTATAATAAGGGTACCTGCTGATTGCTTTTGATTGATTGTGCAAAATGTCGAAAAAATACGACTTTAGTACGGAACCCTCGATGCGCGAGTCTGACTCACACTTGGCCGGTTTTTTTTTAATCGAATAGTCCTACAAATAGTCTGTAAAAGTGACGAGTAGCGTCCTCAGGAAGTGCCAAGAGCTCTCAATTAACGAAGAGCAAGTGAAGTGCTAATCGTTGACCCGAGACCTTCGACACCGACGTCCGTCAGTTCGATGCCCGGTCACAATTTATGCACTTGACAAATTCAATTAGGTAGGTAGTAAAAACTGCGGTGGTTGCCTAGTGATCAAGACTTCATGATTCCTATATATCGCTAGCTGATGCCGTCGACTTCGTCTGCTTGGAATTAGGTTTTCAAAAATTCCGTGGGAACTCTTTGGTGTTCCGGGATAAAAAGCAGCCTATATCACTCTCAAAGTCTTTAACTATGCCCATGCAAAAAATTACGTCGATCCGTTGCTTCGTTGTGGCGTGATTGAAGGACAAACCAACAAACAAACACACTTTCGTATTTATAATATGGGTAGTGACTCTTAAGTAGCTAAGTATAATGACTTGTGAAGATCATCGTCGTCATCATGATTAACACATCGCCGGCCCACTACTAAGAACAGATCCCCTCTCAGTATGGGAAGGGTTAAGGCCACAGTCCACCACGCTGGCCAAGTGCGGATCAGCAGAATTCACACCTTTGAGAACATTATGGATGACTCTTAGTTATGCAGTTTTTTCACGATGTTTTTTTTATTTTACAGTTAAATTCCACGCTTTAATCTATATATATAAAAGGAAAAGGTGACTGACTGACTGACTGACTGAATGACTGACTGACTGACTGACTGATCTATCAACGCACAGCTCAAACTACTGGACGGATCGGGCTGAAATTTGGCATGCAGATAGCTATGACGTAGGCATCCGCTAAGAAAGGATTTTTGAAAATTCAACTCCTAAGGGGGTGAAATTGGGTTTTGAAATTTTGTAGTCCACGCGGACGAAGTCGCGAGCATAAGCTAGTTTCTTAAAAAAATGATTATTCCATTTTGAAATTGCATTTCTTAAAAGAAACACACAATATAACATTTTTATAAATTCTCAGAGTCAATAGAAAATAACGTAAAATGATAAAATAACAGTTTCGTATTTATAAGTATTTAAATGTTTCGCCATTACTTTTTATGGCATCGACTATAAAATTAATACTTCACAGTAATTCATAGACTTTAGATATTTTTGTATTATTTTCAAACGATAATTTCAATTTATGTTAGGTGAGTATGCGCTACAAATATTTATAATAAATAACATTAACGTGCATTTCTTTAAAAAAACATTAAAAGAATGCAAAATAAGTGTTGGACAACAATATTTTATACATTTTATAATTGGACTTAACCCTAAAACAACGATGGCTTCTGCGTAAATGTTTCGATCAGCAGAAAATGTGTACTTACTTAACTTTTTTTTTAAGAAAGAAAGAATATATTTTTTTTTGAAAAATGATGATCAAAATATATTACTAGGTATAACGAAGAACTTGACGATAGGTATTTAGAAGACACTTATTTTTTAGGGTTCCGTACTTCAAAAGGAAAAACGGAACCCTTATAGGATCACTTTGTTGCCTGTCTGTCTGTCTGTCTGTCTGTCTGTCAAGAAACCTACAGGGCACTTCCCGTTGACCTAGAATCATGAAATTTGGCAGGTAGGTAGATCTTATAGCTGGCTTTAGGGGAAAAATCTGAAAACCGTGAATTTAGGGTTAGATCACACAAAAAAAATTAAATTGTGGTCATGAACTAATAATTAGTATTTTCAATATTTGAAGTAAGATAACTATATCAAGTGGGGTATCATATGAAAGGGCTTCATTTGTGCATTCTAAAACAGATTTTTATTTATTTTTATGCATCATAGTTTTTGAATTATCGTGCAAAATGTCGAAAAAATACGACTGTAGTACGGAGCCCTCAGTGTGCGAGCCTGACTCGCACTTGGCTGGTTTTTATTTTATAAAGAATGGTAGTTTAATAGTCCAGCAAAATTAAATCAAAATATAGGGGTGAGGTTGCAATAAATCACACTTGGCTGAAAATTGGTAGGATTGTTCAAAACACTATTTTAAATTAAATGTGAAAAGTCCTCATTGATCCGACACCTGGATTATTTTTTACTTGGGGTCCTAGGTCACAAAAACGGGTTTTTCATGATTATCAGCAAAACGGTAAGTTTATCATAAAATTAGCCCAGACAAAAGTTGTAGATCAGATAATTATCTATAAAAAATGTCTGTACCTATACTTTTTCCTAAGAGTCACCGTTTTTATGTGTGTGTGTGTGTCCCACACAACCACAAGTGTGTGTGTATGTTCTAATAAAACATCATATTTTACAAACGGATCGGCGGGATTAATATTTATACCCATGCTAAATTACAGATTTCTAGCACTAATAGTCTCTGAGATTAACCGAGGATGGACGGACATGGCGAAACTATAAGGGTTCCTTGTTTACTACGGAACTCTAAAAAAGGAATCATAAAAAACATGTTTTATTGACAAATTTAAATCGTAATAAATTTCGTTTAGCGATTCAACCCATAATTACCAAATGGTATGATACAAAACAATGCCGACGCTGCATTAACACGCTCGATATCAATCTGAGTGGATTTATTTCCGAATGGCCCGCCTTCGATATATCACTGTTAACCACTATACGGGTATCGGATCGGCTCTTATCAGTTTTTCTGCCAATATTTTTCACACTGTTTTTATATTAAAAGTTTTTAAACCGGTTTTAAATTGCTTCGTTAAAGCTATACTGATCTTAACGCCAATTTTGTTGTGCTTATCGAGAACTTTACATCGATACTATAAAACATGATATACCTATTACCTACTCATCTACTTAAAAAGTATTATAGTAGGTACCTACCTACTTATTTCACGCGAAAATAATGACCCGATTATTAAAATTGTTTTAAACATAATGACAAAAACAAAACTAGTGAATTTAACATTTTGGCAGATTTTCAAAAGGTTTTTAAAAAAAACTACTTATAGCCGAAATTTTTATTGTTATATAGCTTATGCTCGCGACTTTGTCCGCATGGACTACACAAACTTCAACCTCCTATTTCACCCCCTTAAGGGTTGAATTTTCAAAAATCCTTTCTTAGCGGATGCCTACGTTATAATAGATATCTGCGTGCCAAATTTCAGCCCGATCCGTCCAGTAGTTTGAGCTGTGCGGTTATAGATCAGTCAGTCAATCAGCCAGTCGCCTTTACCTCTTATATATTTAGATAAAAAGACTGTCGTAAATAAACCACTCAATCTTTATTCCATTTATGCACCATCCTTCATGCAATTGTGTTTAAAAAGCAATAATTAATAGTTTTAAAACGGTTTAACAGGCAAACAACACACTTTACCACACCCGACATTGTAGGAACAAGACAGAATGATCGATATCGACAATTTAACCACAGAGTGCCGTAATAAGGCTGTAAGACACCCGACGGCAATTAACTCGGAAATGCCATACATTTGAACATGGGCCTGTAATTTCACCCGCAAAGGTGTTAATAAGGCCACGGGTTGCGCTGGAGGGTTGAACGTGGATAAACGTTTTTATTTAGGTTGAATATTGATTTGTATCTTTGTATTTAGTTAACCAGTTCAGGTATAAGGTCTACATCATATTTTTAGGGTTCCGTAAAGGCTAAAAAGGAAAAAAGGAACCCTTATAGGATCACTTTGTTGTCCGACTGTCTGTCAAGTAACCTACAGGTAACAGGGTACTTACCGTTGACCTAGAATCATGAAATTTAGCAGGAAGGTAGGTTTTATAGCAGAGATTAGGGGAAAAATTTGAAAACCGTGAATTTGTGGTTGCATCACAAAAAAAAAATTAAAATGTGTTTTGAACAAATAATTATTTTCAACTTTTAAAGTGAGATTACTATACCTACCAATTCAATAATAATTAAATTTTTGAAGTAAGATAACTATATGAAGTGGGGTATCATATGAAAGAGCTTTTACTGTACATTGTAAAACAGGTTTTTACTTGGTTTTTATTTGTTTTTATGTAAGTATAATAGTTTTAGATTTATCGTGCAAAATGTCGAAAAACGACTATAGTACGGAACCCTCGGTGTGTGACTCGCACTTAGCCGTTTTTTTAAATCCTGCAAAATAATACTTATAACTTAGTGTTATATTAGACGATGCCCGCAACTTCGTTTGGCGTGGATTTAGGTTTTTAAGAATCCCGTGGGAACTCTTTAATTTTCTGGGTAAAAAAGTTGCCTATGCCAATTTCCAGGACGCAAGCTATCTCTGTAGGTAGGTACCAAATTTCTTATAAATCGGTTCAAGTTTAATCGATTAACGGTTAAACAAACGGATGGGGCCTTCAAGAATCCCGTGGGGACTCATCGATTTTCCCGGATAAGTAAGAAGTAGCTTTGGTCCGTCCCCGGGATGTAAGCTGACTCTGTAAAAAAAATCATCAAAATCGAATAAGCTGTTGGGTCGTGAAAAGCTATAGCGGGCAGACAGACAGACAGACCAGACCACAGATAAGTGCTTCTTTTATCTAAGGACCAGACAGACAGACAGACTCGCAATTTTATTAGGATTAGTGTGAATTTCTGGTATCAATGCTATATGAAATCAAAGAGCTTTCATATCGATATTTTATGCGTAAATATGCCACGGTAGGTGAATTTTATTCACCGTCTCCCCTTTGTAACTGAAAAACTGTTTCGTGCGCCGAATGCGTAATACACTACCAAAGTGACAAATCTTTTGCGCCTCAAAAGATTTCTCTTGCACACACATTTTATGACAATATCTCTACCTATTTATTTATTTTATAGTAAGTAGGCAGAACAAAAACCATTGACATGTTACGTTCATAATATTATAGAGCGTACCTATAATACCTAGGTATACTTAATTCCCCCTACTAGTTGGACGAATGACATTCAGACGAGTCGCAGGGAGCCGCTGATGGATTCAGGAGGCGCAACACCGTGGCGTGTGGACATCCCTACAAGACCCATGTCCAGCTGTGGATGTTTATCGGTTGTTGATGATGATGATGATACTTAATTTGCGTAAATAACTTTTTATATTTCAGAAAATCCAGAAAATCAAAGGATTTTAAAAACCTAAAACCACGCTTACGACACGGCATCTTCATAATGTACAATGTATCTGCGTACATTATTTTCTGGTGCGTACTGTACAAATTAGTAGGTATTGTATAATAGGGCTAAGGTGTAAGGAGTAAGATATTTTTGTAAGTATACGGTTTAGATCCTACAGGGGTGACTGACATGTTAGAATTAGAATTAGAATTTATTTATTAATCACTAATTGGTACACAATCAATTAAGGTGACGCAGGACGCTCGACCGAAATTGGCAGCGCACGTGGGTAACATGTTTGCTTTTCACTTGACATTGTATGAGAAAGTTGAGAGGCACGATGATTTTCACTGAAATCAAGCGCGCGAAAAGGGTTTAGGAAGAGTATTTTTGAGAAAAAACTGCTGAATTTATGTTTGCAAAGTAAAGTTATTTCAAGTAATGAATAAATAAACTACGTCTAATGATAAATTGTTTTAGAATTTTCATATCCCTAATCTTATTTATTTACATCCAAAGTTGTCATTAATTTAGTGTTAAATAAAATAGGAATCTTTTGAGCCTCGTAACTTTTAAATCAATATTTTTTTCAATGTTTTATAATATCAATAAACCTAGATAATGACGAGATAAATTGATATAATTCTTAGTTTTGTGCGTAAAATATCGAATATTGTTGTAATTTCCCTCCTACGTTTGTATGAAGAAAGCACCGAACTGAGTCCCCTTAATTTACAAAACCACTAGGTATAATAATTAATAATCAGTAAAATAATATGTGTAAACAAAAACAACACAATCGATAGAACTGCCACGTTCACTTAGGTTGAGATCTATAGAGCGTACTTTGACTTTGCTCAGACTTAAGATTGAGTTAAAACTGGACAGATTTATGTGAGAGATATTAGCTCTGTCTCGTCTTAAGTCAGAGTGCGCTCTATAGATCTCACCCTTAGTACGTAAATACTATTATATATATTATTCTGTGCCCTTAGTGACCACCCCTGTACATAAATGTGATTTAAAAAAGTACGACAACGCTTACACGCGGTTTTGCATCGTAAAAGGGTTACAAAAGCCGCGAGAAAGAGTTGTCGTGTTGATTGTACTTGCGCTGCAGTTGAAAAACTGTTCCGTGGACGGAATACGTAATGCGTACCGTCTGCTAAAGTGACAAATCGTCTACGGCGGAAACGCGTGCCACATATGTTATTTTACCCGACTGCGACTGCACAGAGTTGGATAGCCTAGTAGAGCCATGATAGCCTAGTGGTTAAGACGTCCACTTCCTACCCGGGAGGTCGGGGGTTCGATTCCGGGCACACAACTCTAACTTTTCCGAGTTATGTGCCTTTCAAGCAATAGGGTCTTGGACTGTAATAATAAAATGAAGGGATTTTTATATAGTGATTTTTATATAGTAATTAGTTGAAAAAAAATCAAGTATTTTAATTAAGATACACAGTACAAACATAAAAACAGAGTAATTTTTACTGGAAAACATTTTTTATGCGATTAAGTTCTATGCGAAGTCTACACAGCCAGCGTGGCGGACTATGGTCTAAACCCATCTCATTCGGAGAGCAGATCCGTGATCAGTAGTGAGCCAGCGATGGGTTGATCATGATGATGATGATAATGTATTTAGTTCATGTTTATCAATTAGGAGAAACGTTTTGTCTCCCATAACTGTCAAAGGTCATTTACAAGGTAACTTTCCGCAATGGAGTGTCTGTAACTTTCCAGCGTTTTAGGGTTCCGTACCTCAAAAGGAAAAAGGGAACCTTAGAGGATCACTTCGATGTTTGCATGTCTGTCCGTCTGTCTTGTCTGTCAAGAAAACCTATAGGGTACTTTCCGTTGACCTAGAATCATGTTTGGCAGGTAGGTAGGTCTTATAGCACAAGTAAAGGGAAAAATCCGAAAACCGTGAATTTGTGGTTACATCACAAACAAAATTAAAATGTGTTCATGAACAAATAATTAGTATTTTCAATTTTCAAAGTAGGATTACTATACCAAGTGGGGTAAAGGGCTTTACCTGGGCTGTACATTCTAAAATAGGTTTTTCATTTTTAAGCATAACCGTTTTTGATTTATCGTGCAAAATGTCAAAAAAATACCCGAGTACGGAACCCTCGGTATGCGAGTCTCAGTCGCACTTGGCCGGTTTTTAAGGAGTCGAGTCAATTAGGAGATAGCCTTCGTTCAATATTCTAGTAGGTAACGCTAATTGGCTGTAATAGTCCGTTGACTTTGTCCCAGCCTTACCTAATTGCTGTCTAATGGGTAACGCGGTGGTGCTATTATAGAAAATCGACACAGGTGTTAAATAGAAAAAACTAAAAAGCTTTTAAAGTTCAATAGACAAACCTGCACGAGAACAAGCATATACAATATACATACAACCAGAGCGCTGGCAAAGCCTTTGAGCCTCAATAGCTCAACCGGTAAAGGAGTGGGCTGAAAACCGAAAGGTCGACGGTGCAAACCCCGCCCGTTGCACTATTGTCGTACCTACTCCTAGCACAAGCCTGACGCTTAATTGGAGAGGAAAGGGGAATATTACTCATTTAACATGGCTAATATTCTTTAAAAAAAAAGAGAAGGCAGGTGAAAGTAGGTTCTGATGATTACTGATATGGTACCACAAAAAAAAGATTCCTACCACAAAAAAAGAGAAAAAAAAAAAACCAAAATGTTGTAAAAGTTCACGATATTTTATTTTTATTATAAAGGCACACAAAACAGGTTTCAGCTATAAATGGTCCAAATAAAAATAAAAAACAATAGATTAAGATCTAAGCGGTAACCCTTAATATGTGTACACAACAATTCTTAAATAAATATATGCACTAACTAACTGATAAGATACAATTTATAAAACACAGAAAAAAGAAATACAAGAAAATTAACTATGAAAAATATACTTAAAGTGGAGAAGGTGCAAAATGTTGATAAATATGTTTTTTAAATATGTTCAAATTATTATTAAAAATGTCAATATTATGGTATATAAGTAGGTATTTTAAATAAAACATCTGACTGACGCTAGGTGTCAACGAATGTCACGTCAGTAGGTCACTCGGAGTCTTGGATGAATAATGCTCGGAGTCATTACCACATCGTAGGTGGGGCGTTGACCCGAGTTTTGCACGCTATAAAAAACGGAGATTTTAATACATCCACACCCCTTCCAAGTTAGCCCGCTAGTTATCTATCTAAACTGCATCATCAGTCATCACTTACCAACAGGTGAGATCGCTTGTACTGGAATAAAATAACAGTTCATTGCAATCAATTGCTAACGCGCGTGGCCGCCATTTTAGTGACGTCAGCTCTGGATTGAAGTTTCGAGCTGATGGTATATTTTTATTTCGGCTGACGTCAAAATGACGTCATTTCGATGTTAATGAGACATGGTTCCAACGCAATAGCAATTTGCGGGACTTATACGTCCACTAATAAAGTCATTACAGTGATTACGTTCAAAACAAATGCAGTGCAAGTCAAAGTTTAAGGCACTTACCATAAAAACGTCTCGGTGCTGTTAATTACCGGCCATTAAAATAAAGATATCTCCGCCCAATCACACGGAACCCTGAATTATGACACCGCTTTATACAGATCTTAATATTTAGTGTTGATAGATTGCTATGAGAAAGTAGTCATTACGAATCATCTACTAATATCTTCTTTAATGGCTTGATATATGTGATTAGAGCATAGAAAAAATAAATAAATAATAGCACCTACTAATAGAGCTGTTAGAGATTTAACCGACTTCCAAAAAGGAGGAGGTGTACACTCAATTCAGCGCGTAATTTTCAGACAGATTCATACTCGCTGATCGTTCCTCCTTGTGTTGGGGACAAAACGCAGAGATAATTTTCAGCTTTTATAAAATTACGAAGGTCTGGCACGCGCTGGCTCTCTCTATGATGGCGGCATATGATAGGATCATTCATGTCGAAACCTTGTCTATATTTTATTTTCATGAATAATTTTCAATCATTATTCGTACTTTAAAAAAGGTTTTACTTTTAACTTATATTATAGAGTTTCAACATTCTTAAAAGATTCATGTGTCCGGCGCCGTACTATTGTCATCGCTCGTGCGATGTTGCGATGCGATTTCATCGTGCGATGAAATACAATATGAACACATCGCATGATCGCGCGATCTTCAATAGGACATTCAGTAGAACACAGTTTGTTTGAACGCACGGGACGCGCGATCATTTTCGTCGGACGAACGCATCATCGCACGAGCGATGACAATAGGACGGCGCCTCCTAATCATGAAGCTCTAGAGGACGGTATGCGTCGGACGTAGTAAAACATTAATAAGCAGGGTGTTGTATCGATTTCGACACAAAGAAGGCAATAAGGGACCGCGGGAGGAGGCCCCGCCGCGCGCCGGCGAGGCCTTATTTATTGAGCGACCGATAACAAAATATGTTCATTAGCAAATGCCGGCTTGCAAACTATATCCGTTGTTGCGATATACTTACCATAACAGACCCCGGATTTTAATCCCCCGGTAGGCCCAAAAATGTTTTGAGTTTTTCTGACAATAAATTTTTTGGAAAGCGCTGTGGTCTAGCGGGAGGTCCCGGGTCCGATTCCTGGCAGGGGCAATTTGGGAATTTATATAGTTTCGAAATTGTCTCTGGTCTGCTTACCGGCAAAGCCGTGCCCGCCTAGCGATTTGGTGCCGTGTATAACCCGATAAAGAGTACAAGTACATACTGCTACGCTCTTTTCATGTTAGCCCGCTTTCATCTTAGACTCCATCATCACCAAGGGTTAACTAGTAATGGAATTAGAAAAAGACAAAGGATAAGGCCGCATTTTTCAAGATTCCAAGGTACAGGTTCGTAGCTAAAGACGGTCGTAAATAAATAAGAAATCTGTACTGTACTTACCTTGTCTACCAATCCGCACATGGCCAGCGTGGTAGACTATGGCCAAAACCCTTCTCAGTCTGAGAGGAGACCCGTGCTCTGTAGTGAGCCGGTTATGGGTTGATTATGATGATGACTATGCTTACTTAAATATACCATAAATACTTAGTAGATACGTAAAGCATTCAGTAATTTAGTACCGCTTTGAGTAGCAGCATCCTGAAAATTTTCTGTCACACTGAAGGCTTGAGTGGGTAGGCTTAAAAATAAGTATCCCACGCTATAAAGCTTATTACTTTTACTTAATAGTAAGTACTTAGGTACCTAAACAAGTATGCGAGTGAGTAATTATAATCACCAGCTCCACAGCAGCGGCGAATCTGGAGCGATTAGCACTTCTTAGCTTTTTACCGCCAACCAATGGAGCGGCCATCTTGCTGTAATTACGATACGCGAGTAAAATGGCGGCGCAACATGGCGCTATTTATTCACGAGTTTTTGCGCTGATTTTTCATACTCGACGGTTGAAACGTGTTATTATACGGCTATTTGTATTTGGATTTGATAAATAAGCCTTGATAAAGCCGCGTCGGCATAGGGCTACCAACTGTCTTGGATTTTCCAAGAATTTCCCCTTCTTGAGAAGTAAGATTGCTAATAGTTTTTTTTTGAATCTGTAGTTAGTAGTTGCTAACATGCAGATCAAAATCATTGAAGTAGGCTATGGCACATACGGACCTACCTTCCTGAATCAAATAAATAGAGATTTATCCCTTGACACAGGATGACAATTTTTAAGGGTTAGGTACCTAGTAAAGCATCCTTGTTTT
The DNA here is from genome assembly GCF_902806685.2 of Maniola hyperantus. Classification (NCBI taxonomy): domain Eukaryota; kingdom Metazoa; phylum Arthropoda; class Insecta; order Lepidoptera; family Nymphalidae; genus Maniola; species Maniola hyperantus. The sequence continues at coordinate 1,501,512 of NC_048546.1, read as the reverse complement.
ACTGGAGCCTACTTATAATAAAGTTTCATTCAGTCCGTCTGTCCATCTGTCTGGTAAAAAGAACTACTGAAGACCTCCCTGGTCCAGTGGTAAGCACTGTGGTCTTATTAGTGGGAGGTCCCGCGTTCGATTCCTGGCAGGGGTTTGGAATTTTATAATTTTTTTATTTCTGGTCTGGCCTGGTCCGTGGCTTCGGCCGCGGCTAGTCAGACAGACGATATCAAACGAGTCGCAGGGAGCCGCTGGATTCAGGTGGCGCAAGAACGTGGTGTTTAACAGTCCCTACAAGAGTCCCTATGTCCATTTGTCCAGCAGTAGACGTCTATGCTAGATGACGACGACAACGAAAAAAAAGGACGATAAATGAGAGAAATGTAGGGTCACCGATTTCGTTCGCGTGGTATTAGGTTTTTAAAAATCCCGTGGGAACTCTGTGATTTTCCGGGATAAAAAGTACCTACCCTATGTCACTCTCCAGGTCTTTGTCTATACACATGCAAAAAATCACGTCAATCCGTTGCACCGTTGCGACGTGATTGAAGGACAAACCAACAAACAAACACACTTTCGCATTTATAATAAGAGTAGATACCTACTGATATTCCACTCCTATTTTCAAATTTGAATAAAAAACGGAAAGTTGAATAAAATGCCAAAATCCTTGTGTAGTTTACTACCTTTGCGTAATCAACAGGTATCGATGAATGCAGTTCACGATTTTCTAAGTCATCCAGGCGGCTGGGACAATGGTATTAAAACAAAAATGCATCGGAATTATCGCATAAAAACCCGCACGCTGAACCGGGGCCCCGATTATGTCATTACACGGGCCTCTCGGGAAAAAATTAAAGGGTATTTCAGTATGCGATGATACAGTGCAATTAAATGCGAGGAAGATGGGCCCGTAGTCGCGCGGGCGCATAGCCGGCATAGCGTCTTTGCGAGTACCGCCGATCGAATGTTCGGATGCTATTTTTTGCGTTAATTGGATCTTTAGTTGCGTTGATCGACTACGGTTTATTTTTGTACCATTTTATTACTACCTTGTGTTTGGTTTCACGCTATTAACGAGATACGTAGACACTTATCGACTTACCTGTGCCGACAAAGCAAGCGAATATTGATAAAACGACAGACACATTTTCACACAGACAACTTGCAACCTGGGGGACAAAGGCTAAATCAAAAAGTTCTCACTGGATTTTAAAAAACCCTAAATCCACGCGTAGACGAAGTCGCGGGCTTCATCTAGTGCCTAACATACTTAATAGGTACTTATAAGTAGGTAATTGCTTCAACAGCACCGAGTACTTATTTATCTATCTTGTATTTCAACAGCTTTCTTTTGAATAGGTACTTCGAAAAACAAAAACGAACAAATGAGGAATGAATGAGGAACAAACGAAGAAATAGAAAAATGAGGTTGTCAGAAAAACAAGGACGAACGATAAGTATTTATTTCCTATCATCATTTTATTGAACTGTTTGCATTTTTTAAATGTAATGTTTATTGTAAATGTTACCTAAATACAGAGATAGGAAGATAATATTATGATCATGATGATGAATATTCTTGTTTAAAAAAAATTTGCCCGAACAGCACCGAATGTCCACCTCATGTCTTAACAGCTTTCTTTTGAATGCCAACTTGGAGGCTATAGCAGAAAAACACGAACGGTATTTATTTCCATATCATTTTATTGAACTATGTGTATTTTGTTATTTAAATTATATGTAAATTATACCTAAATATAGTGATAGAAAGATGTGTAAAGAGTCAGCGTGTGCATAAGTCATTTATAAGCACCGCTAAAATGCCTCTACAATAACTCATGGGCTAGGTACGTAAAAAGACATAATAGCGTACTTGCAATGCGCCTTTCTCGATGCATACGCGATAAAATCATAATGAACACATTGTAGCTGGTACCTCACTAATCATTTACGGCAATAAACAAGCATAATTCGCTCTCTAAAAGGGAGCTCTTTCGGTTTTCTAGCTTTTTAGGGTTCCGTACCTCAAAAGGAAAAACGGAACCCTTATAGGATCACTTTGTTGTCTGTCTGTCTATCTGTCTGTCGGTTTGTCAAGAAACTTACAGGGTACTTCCCTGTAGGTTTCTTGACAGTTCAGACGTTGTCCTAGAATGACTAATTTGTAAGTAGCTCACGTCAAACTCATTATTTTGACTAATTTCTTAAACTGGACACTTTCAAGTAAAGATTTTTATATAAGCCTGTGAAGATGATACTGCTAGGGGCCCAATTTGAATGCCATAAGCCTACTTTGTCGTATTTGTTTACAAATTGCGAAAAACCAAATTAAATTTGAATTTCGCAGGCAGACCATATCTTCCACCTTAAGTCTGAGCGAAGTCAAAGTGCGCTCCTTAGATGAATTGTGCGCTCTATAGATCTCAGCCTAACAACCAAGCTTATACAATTTTCATCTATTAAGCCAACATTTTTTCTAATTGATAACGTATGTAATAATTGTGGACCAATTGATCGCATTAGACAACAATTATCGTACAAGGGGAGTCATTATGTTGTCCATTTCTTGGTCCAGTGTCAGTCACGTGGACAATGACCATGTATGCCATTTAAGGATGGGGTCAAATTGCTTACGGACGCGTGGAAGCAAGCGTAATTATGACTGTAGAATGAACTGAAAATTATATAGCGTCCTTGACGTGACAGTCAAAGGAGTAAGTTCTTACTCCTTACCTACTCCTTAATATCTAAAAATAAGAAGGTAATAAATAGTATGAGTATGCAGATACTAAAATATAATAGGTACATAATAATATGATGAATAATAGATAGGTACCTATTATGCGTTGCAACTTGCAAGACATTATGCTGAGCTGTACACCCATTTGGGGTGGTGTCACAGATGAAAATGTTACATTTGTATGGTTTGTTTTATCTGTGACACCAACAATAAATTAATGCATTTTCTTTCTTTCTTGCTTCTTTTTCAAAGACTAGGTACCTATTGTCGGTTTGGTGCAAACAAAAACTTGAACTTGTATGAAAAACAGGAGCTGTGTAATGTTCGCTCACCGTCTGAGCTGTTGTGGCTCTTCTCAGCCCCGGGCGCGTTTGGAACCCTCGTAGCTTTAGTTTTAAGCTCGCGTAAAAATTATCACCACTATATCGTCATCTTACAAATGCAACAACCGACGATCAAAAAGTGTAATTTATTACCTATTTTGAATAAAGGATTTGACTTTGACTTTGACGTCGGCGGCTGGAAATACCTAAGTATGTTAGGTGTGAACACAGAGGTGGATAATACGTTGACGAATGACAGGAATGAGTGGAAGAAGAAGACATGTTGTGCCGACCCCACGTAGCGTGGGATAAGGTAAGGAAGAAGAAGAAGTTTGGTGTGAACACAGCCATAATCATGATTGTATCGCTCGAAAGACCGCTTGCATCCCTCGGATCATTCGACCGATCCTTAATCACTGTATCGTGATTCATCTGTCAAAATGTAATTAGACAACAACACGCCTCACCCGACGCTAAAACGCTTAGAATAAGGAACATACTAAAACGAAAAGTTGATTACAGACCGTTCACTATAACTTGTCCCCTGACGTTATGTTGGCACCATTGCAAATCACACAATAATAAACCCTAAACTCTAAGGAATAAAGCAAACAAAGCAATGGTGCCAACATGACGGCAGGGGACAAGTTATAATGTCTGTGGGTATTATTTGACGCGACGTTACGTCATGACACGTCGATACGATACTTGTTTATGTGTTTAGCGATTAATTACACGGCTATGCCTAATGGACTTGTAGCTGACAAAAAATTATTAAAGAGCCTTTTACACATTGGCCCAATACATTAGCGTTCAATAAAAAATTAAAGTCGCCCATATATAATACTAGATGATGCCCGAGACAGCCGCGTGGATTTAGGTTTTTTGAAAATCCCGTGGGAACTTTTGATTTTCCGAGATAAAAAGTAGCTTATGTCACTCTCCCATGCAAAAAATCACGTCGATCGGTTGCTCCGTTGCGACGTGATTGAAGAACAAACCAACAAACAAGCACACTTTTGAATTTAAAATATGGTTAAATCGCTTTTATAATATGGGTAAATGAGGTAGTGATTGTTAATTATTGTCATACTTAGTAGCTAAGGAAAACAGATTGTACTAAATTTATGTAGGTATATTTTGTGTATATTTTGTGTATATTTTGTGTATATTTTATGGGACTGCACAGTGCACATCTATCTAGTGTATATTAGGTAATAGCTGATGCCCGCGACTTCCTCCGCGTGGAATTAGGTTCTTTAAAAATCCCGTGGGAACTCTTTGATTTTCCGGTATAAAAAGTAGCCTATGTCACTCTCCGGGTTATCTATATTCTATACCCATGCAAAAAATCACGTCAATCCGTTGCACTGTTGCGACATGATTGAAGGACAAACCAAGAAATCAACAAACAAACACACTTCCGTACTTATTTAAAATTAGATGATGCCCGCGACTTCGTCCGCGTGGATTTAGGTTTTGAAAATCCCGTGGGAACTCTTTAATTTTCCGGGATAAAAAGTAGCCTATGTCCTTCCCCGGGATGCAAGCTATCTCTGTACCTTGTCAGTAAATTTCGTCAAAATCGGTTGTACGGTTGAGCCGTGAAAAGCTAGCAGACAGACAGACAGACAGTCAGGCAGACACACTTTCGCATTTATAATATAAGTAGGTATGTGTCAACGCTTCTTATTAAGTTGACAGTGCGTTCGCGGCCTATCGGAACTATTATGTAGATTATGCCTAAAATTTGTCTATGGTTGAAAATTGTACCTATATATGAACTGTCAAATAAACCATTACATACTTACACAAACACTCCGCTGAAGTAGGTACGTTGTTTCATTGTTCCTTCTCCGAACCTAAAAATTAGAAGATCTGCCTATCGGGTCTTCGGTGTTAGTTCAAATAACTATTTGGATATGAGTACCTAATGATTGTTAATTATTGTGATAGTAGCTAAGGAAAAACAGATTTTAATAAATTTTATGTATGGGGATTGGGACTGCACATCTAGTATATTAGGTACCTATAGGTATTGATCGAAGGCCTAATCAGTTAAATGGGTAGTGCAACCGTATTGATTGCGGTATGGATACATAATAAAGCGCAATTAGTAACCGCACCGCGTACCGATCCGCTTCACTGGATAAACACAAGTTTTAATAACAATCGATACACAAAAAATAGAAATATCGAGTATAATTGCAAGGTTTACAAAGAAGTAGGTACACAATTACGTACGTATTTAATTACTAAGTATTAATAATAGATGCTAAGTCTCTGCGTCCGTACATGCGGGACGTTTTTCGAATCTGTGGGCTTAGAACGTGTTTGCACTTCTCGACAGCGTTAATGGATTTCGAATATCGCAACCGCATAACGTGAAATTAAAATGGGATAAGTGAAAGTAAAAATAATTGTAAGTAAGTAAGTAGTAAATAACTTTAAAGATGATGTAGAGTGTTGATACTAGCATAACAAACTGCCTTGTTACGAGTATGATTTCAGTTCCTCCATAGATAGGTATATTTTACATCTCGCTTGAAACACAATAGTTGAAACACAACAGGCTCATTAGTAAGCATTAAAGTCCTAGATTTAAAGTCATACATTGAGCTTTAAAAGTAGGCTTAGCATCAGGTGACCCGCCTGCTCGTGTGCTCGCTATCTCTACTAAAAAAGAGGCTTTTATTAATGTTCATTTGCTTTGACACTAAAGTGTTTCAATGTTTGAATTGTATCAACGATGGCAAGTGCAAAATCACCAACTAACCTTAGTGCGGCCAGCGCAGCACCTAAAGCGCAAACTTTTCTATATAAAAATCTGTAGTACTGAATGTAACTTATTGGTTATAGCGAGCGTGACGTTATAAATAATAATAAATAAATAAAACTTTATTTTTCAGTCCTCTAGTTACACACATACATGGATTTGATCTTGAACGTAAGCATATACAATATTAAAAATGATACAAGATCAAGAACTGGCTATCCTAGCTAGATTTTTAGATCTGTGTTAAGGATAGCCAGCCCTCTCCCTCGGTTAACTAAAAGTAAATAAAAACATAAGTGCACAAGCACAAATCTGTTATTACAGAAGGTTGCTGTTCTTTAACGTTTTTGCACTTAAATAAACGTATGATTTATGAACCTAGATAGTTGTGAAGGAAAACTATAGTTATAGTTTTGGATTTTTGAATATATCAACGCTGTCGTGGTGTGAAATCTCGTACTAAGGTTAGTTACTGTGGAGGCGTCAAGCATTGCAATGAAACTTGCTCGTGAAGCATGAATGATGAACCCACTATACCCGCTTGAAGGACACAAAAATAAGTATAGTCTGCGACAGGGTGAGATGGCAATCGGCGTATGAGGCGGAGGGATGCCCGGCATCATACGGTACAGAGATCATTAAGTACAGAAATAGCATCCCGGGGAAGGACACAGGCTACTTTTTATCCCGGAAAATCAAACAGATCCCACGGGATTTTTAAAAACCTAATTCCACGCGGACCTAGTCGCGGGCATCTTCTAGTAATATAAGTGTCTGTCTGTCTGACTGCTAGCATTTCACGGCCTACTAGTTTAACCGATTTTAATGAAATTTGGTACAGAGTTAGCTTATATCCCGGGAACGGACATAGGCTACTTTTAATCCCGAAAAGTCAAAGAGTTCCCACGGGATTCTTAAAGACCCGTCTGTATGAAATTTAGTAGAGGTTGCTTGCGTCCCGGAAATTGACATAGGCAGCTTTTTCTCCCGTAAAAAATAGATATTCATATTTAGGAGATTTCGATGAAGGTGATATAATTTAGCTAAGCAAATTGCTGAGCTAATGAATACGAAATTACCATATTTACATAATTCGCTGACATTTACAGCGTCTGTTAGATACTTACTTAGGTGAAGTTCAATCAGATGTGTTAAGTTTTAGTTGAGATAAGAAAAAATTTAAGTGGTGTCAATTAAATTAAGTCTCTGTCAAAAGGAGAGCGATTTTTTAACCGACTTCAAAAAAAGGAGGGGGGCCATGGAGTCTTAGTGCTAAAAATTTTTTACGAGACATTTCACCGCGATTAATAGCCTCAACTGGTGACAGAAGGGCTGGCTCATTTTTTGCGCAGCGGATCAGCCTGGCTGTCCAGCGCGGAAATGCAGCCAGTATTCTTGGCACCATTCCACGCGGTCATGATTTATATAGTAATTAGATAAGGCTAGCTTTAAGTTTTATTGTATTAAAAAAAAAATAAAAAAAAAAAGAGGAGGAGGTTCTCAATTCGTCGGAATCATTTTTTTTTTTTTTTTTTTTTTTTTTTTTTTTTTTTTTTTTTTTATGTATGTTCCCCGATTACTCGAAAACGCCTGGACCGATTTTGAAAATTCTTTTTTTGTTTGAAAGGGTATACTTCAAAGTTGGTCCCATTTCAATTTGGTGAAGATCTGATGAACATCTTCGAAGATAGATACTGGAACTCCTCAACGGATAAGAGTAAATTGCTCGCGATCAGTGTAATAGCTTAGTAAACAGTAGATTTTTAACCAGTCATAGCATAATTCCATGGGGCCACTAAAAATTGTGAAATAAATTTTTTTTACAAAAAAAATAAAAACCGACTTCGTTACACAAACACTAAAAATTGAAAAATAATTTAATTTATTACCGATTATATTATGTATACAAGAGTTAATATAGTTCCATAATAATATTTTTTGGGGTCGGTGCCAATGAGGTGCCATTGTGGAGTCCCATAAAAATATGAAGTCTAGACGATTCGCGCAGCTAAAGCTAATTGGCACCGGCACCAAAAAGTATTATTATGGAACTATATTAACTCTTGTATACATAATATAATCGGTAATAAATTAAATTATTTTTCAATTTTTAGTGTTTGTGTAACGAAGTCGGTTTTTATTTTTTTTGTAATTAAGCTGATCGAAGTTCCAGTATCATCAGTTAAATAAGTAAGAAACATAAATGAACGACGAGATGGAGACTTAGGTAGGTATCTGATGTTGTTGTGAAATCATGTTTTGTGGAAAAATACAACACACTATAATGAAGTAATTTATCAGTTTAATTGATGTAGGTACCTATAGTCCGCGACAGGTCGATATAGCAATCGGGGTATGTGATAGCTATTATGACGTAGATATCCGCTAAGAAAGGATTTTTTTAAATTCAACCCCCTTAGGAGTAATATAGGGGTATGAAGTTTGTGAAGGCCATAGATTTATGCTAGAGCACAAAATTTTATGTTTTCAGTTGAAATAAAGTTTCCGAATTCTAGTTATGTTACAAAACGACGACGACCTCCCTGGCGCAGTGGTACGCGCTGTGGCCTTATTAGTGGGAGGTCCCGGGTTCGATTCCTGGCAGGGATTTGGAATTTTATTATTTCTAAATTTCTGGTCTGGTCTGGTGGGAGGCTTCGGCCGTGGCTAGTTACCACCCTACCGACAAAGCCGTGCCGCCAAGCGATTTAGCGTTCCGGTACGATGTCGTGTAGAAACCAAAGGGGCATGGGCTTATTAAAAACTGCCATACCCGTTCCAGGTTAACCCGCTACCATCTTAGACTGCATCGTCACTTACCACAAGGTGAGATTGCAGTCAAGGGCTAACCTGTATCTAAATTAAAAAAAAAAAAAAACGCTTACGCTTACAGTGCGACCAAGACTTCACATGAATTACAAAGGTGGCGAGTTTCACATGATACCAGCTCGGTTGGCTACCCGCCATGAATACATAATAGCTATTTATTATGTATCTTTGCACTCTATTTGAAGAGGACTGGTGGTTATTACCATCGCATTGTTAGCGGTACTATCTACTGATAAAAAATTACTCTGCGCTAATTCTAAAGATGCATGCAACGTGTGAGTGTATGTAAGTCCCGCAAATTGCTAATGCGCGTAGCCGGCATTTTGGAGACGTCATCACTAGACTGAAGCTTCGAGCTGATGGAGATGGTATATTTTTATTTCGGCTGACGTCAAAATGACATTTCGATGTTAATGAGACATGGTTCGTTTTTAGGGTTTCGTACCCAGAGGGTGAAACGGACCCTATTACTAAGACGCCGCTGTCCGTCCGTCTGTTCGTCTGTCACCAGGCTGTATCTCATGAACCGTGATAGTTAGACAGCTGAAATTGAGATGTCAGGTGTCTTTCTGTTGCCGCTATATTATATACAACAAATACTAAAAAACAAAATAAAATAAAGATTTAAAATCACGTTTGTTGTAAGGGAGCTCCTTTCACACAACAAACGTGATTTTTTTGCTCGTTTTTGCTCGATATTGATAACGGCAACGCTTGAAATATTTACAGAATATTTAGTTATACTTATTTTCACTTTAAAAATAAATAATTCTCCGTCTCACCGTAAGGAATTTCACCCTCACCATCTGGGTGTCTGGTGCACTTCGACCGTCCGCTGCGCCAGATCCTTCTTTCCACGCACGTGCAAACTGTGGAACCAACTCCCATCGGCGGTGTTCCCACTAGATTATAACATGGGGTTATGCAAGGGGCGGACCAACAAATTCCTAAAAGGCCGGCAACGCATCGGCGGCTCCTCTGGTGCTGCAAATGTTCATGGGCGGCGGTAATCACTTAACATCAGGTGACCCGCCTGCTTGTTTGCTCGCTATATCTACTTAAAAAAAAAAAAAAATTAAGGGCGGCTCCAATATGAGGCGGAAGTATGTGCACGGTTTTCAGAGTTACATAAGATGGATTTCGGTGAAAAGTAAGTCAGATTCTCTTGCATTAGTTTAATAGTTTATTTCAAATAACTTAAGTTTACAGTAGCTGTAGGAGGTTGGAGCCTTCTTTTAGGAGTAGGCGAACTACTCCTGTGTCAGAAGACACCGCTCTTCCTTAACAATATTATCATCAGCGATATCAAGCAAACGTGCGTGAGTTAGTAAGTGTATGGATAGATATATGTATGTATTTGTGTGTGTGTGTGTGTTCGTGTGTGTGTGTGCGTATGTGTGTGTGCGCGCGTGGTCTATGCTTATATTATGTAAGTATTAAACAAAATAGTCAAATAAACCTAGCAAGTACTACAATAGTTGTTATATGGTACGTAACAAAAGCGATTCCACTTCATTCATAGTTTAGTGATAACAGATACTTTTTCAAAATTTCTTTGCAAGCATTGAATTTTAGTGGACAAAAATACATTGTAACGAATTTACACTTACAGGTAAGCTAATAAAAAAACCGTAATAAAACGGAGATTAATCGAGTAGCAAGATGCAATAGGCGTGACGATGTACATGATGGTGAGCGCTAACAGTAGGCAGGTACCTACTTACTTACCTATGCATCGCTCAATAAATCTAGTTAGGTTGAAATCCTGCGGACACGCGACTTGCATGTCGCTGCGCGGGGACTCGCGGGGTGACAATCATTTTTAACCGACTTCAAAAAAAGGAGGAGGTTCTCAATTCGTCGGAATCTTTTTTATTTTTTTATTTTTTTTTTATGTATGTTCCCCGATAACTCGAAGACGCCTGGACAGATTTTGAAAATTCTTTTTTTGTTTGAAAGGGTATACTTCAAAGTTGGTCCCATTTAAATTTGGTGAAGATTTGATGAACATCTTCGAAGATAGATACTGGAACTCCTCAACGGATAAGAGTAAATTGCTCGCGATCAGTGTAATAGCTTAGTAAACAGTAGATTTTTAACCAGTCATAGCATAATTCCATGGGGCCACTAAAAATTGTGAAATAATTTTTTTTTACAAAAAAAATAAAAACCGACTTCGATACACAAACACTAAAAATTGAAAAATAATTTAATTTATTACCGAATATATTATGTATACAAGAGTTAATATAGTTCCATAATAATATTTTTTGGGGTCGGTGCCAATGAGGTGCCATTGTGGAGTCTCATAAAAATATGAAGTCTAGACGATTCGCGCAGCTAAAGCTAATTGGCACCGGAACCAAAAAGTATTATTATGGAACTATATTAACTATCTTGTATACATAATTATATTCGGTAATAAATTAAATTATTTTTCAATTTTTAGTGTTTGTGTATCGAAGTCGGTTTTTATTTTTTTTGTAATTGACTAAAAGCACAGACGAAATAAAGCTAATGGACTAAGGCTGAGATCTATAGAGCGCACTTTGACTTTGCTCAGACTTAAGATTGAGTTAAAACGAGACAGCTGCACATATGTGCGAGATATAGCTGTGCGCTTCTGCACATCTCACTATGCTGGATTGGTTGGAATTCTTCAGGAAAACACTTGTTGAAGCACTATTTTCTTTATTCCTTAGGTACTGCTACCGCTAGGTCTGGAGGAGAACTGTGCCGGCATACAAAACCGGGCCAGTATTTATTTGAAAATCCCATAAAAAAAGTAGACCATCTGATTGGCTGGCCAATCAGAGGATCTTTACATTGACCAATCAGGAGAGAGCAAGCTCGAGAGGTGTGGCCTACTCAGAGGGGTCTTTTCGACTCCGGGCTATACCGTAGTGAGAGCCGCGCCTCTCGCTCTATAATTATTCCTATCCCTTTCTACAACTATCTCGCTCTATCACTGTTGCTATCTCTATCTACGCTATTTCTCTCGCTCTAAACTATTGCTTTCTCTGTCTATTTCTATTTATGAAATCTTTATCAAAGGCTATTAAATCTAAGTTATTTACATAGTAAAATCTTAACAAATCCTATCATAACTATGCTACTGTTTACATGCTATTTAAGTATATACTATACATAAGACTTTGCTAAACATTGTTTATCTATACTATATAAAATCCTATAATAACTGTTAAACTATTAATTGTCAATCAATACACACACTAGGCACTATATCGTCCCGCACATCCTCCCGCCGTGCGATTATGTCGCATTGTCTGTCGGTGCGGGCGCGTCGTCCGTCGATACAGGCAGGACCACCAGCTTCCTCACCGGCCGTCTCAGCACTCCGCCTTTGGTCCGGATGTCCACTGCGCGCACGACGTTGTCTGGTCCTGGATACGTTGCGATGACTCTGCCTCGGATCCACACGTTTCGGGGCAGGTTGGCGTCGACGACTTGCACCAGGTCGTTGTTCTGGATCGCTGGGCCTCGTCCATGCGGCTCCCGCCGGTTTTGGAGTTCCGGCAGGTACTCCTTCACCCAGCGCGTCCAGAAGATGTCGGCCAATCGCTGCGAAGCTCGCCACGTAGATCTGGAGACCGCATCCTCTTCGTCGAATGTACCTGGCAGCGGTACACGTCCTGGACCTCCCAGCAGGAAATGGTTCGGTGTCAGCGCTTCTGGATCATCTGGACTGACTGAGACGTGAGTCAGTGGTCTGCTGTTGACTGTATATTCCACTTCGGCCAGCAGGGTGGAGAGGACCTCTTCTGTAGGATGGCGTTCGTGGAGTGTTGCTGTCAGCGCCGTCTTCACGGAGCGCACCAGTCGCTCCCAAGCTCCGCCCATGAACGGCGCCCCGGGTGGAATGTAGCGCCAGGAGATTGTCTTCTTGGCTGCTTCCTCTGCTGTTGCTTCGTCGAGTGCTTGACGCAGCTCCTTGTCTGCTGCCTTCAGGTTGCTGCCGTTGTCCGACCAGACTTCAGTTGGAGTCCCTCGTTTCGCCATCATTCTCCTCAGTGCCATCACCGCCGAGTCTGCGCTGAGTGAGCCGGCGATCTCCAGATGTATGGCCCTCATGGTCAGGCAGGTGAAGATGGCCACCCATCTCTTCTGTCTTGTTCGGCCGACGGTCACGGAGAGAGGCCCGAAGTAGTCCACCCCGGTGAATGTGAAGGGACGTCTGTGATGAGCTAGGCGGCATCCTGGCAGGTCTCCAGTCCTGGGGTATGGTGGCTTCTGAGTCTTCATTCGGCAGAAAAGGCAGCGTCGTATGACCATTCTTGTTACAGGTCTCAGGCGTAGCACCCAGTACTGCTGTCGGCACTCGTTCACTGTCGTCTCGACGCCGGCGTGGTGAAGCTGCTGATGCACTGCATTCACCCAGAGTCTGATTGTCGAGTGGTCACCGTCGAGCACCATTGGACTCTTCAGATGTTCTGTTATGCCTTCTGTTGCTTGAATTCGGCTTCTCAGTCTGATGGTGTTGTTGACGTACTCGACGCTCAGCTGGTGTAGGCGGCTCTCCTTGTTAAGTGTCTTGCTATTGTTCAAGACTTCTATTTCTTCTCCGAAGGAGTCCTCTTGAGATGAGCGCATCAGGAGTTCTTCGGCTCTTCGGAGATGTTCTGCGGTGACTGGGAGAAACTTCCTGCTGGACGATGCTTTTGTCTTCACTATTTGTTTCTGTTTCGTCGCAGGCTTGTTCGTCTTCTTCCAGTTTGGGTCCTTTTCTGTGTTCTTTCTTGTCCTTCTGTAGTTGACACTCTGTTTGGTGGCTCTACAGAGTTCGATGAACTGCAGAACTCGAGCTGTGGTGTACCGAAGTCTGTCCCAGTTTGAGAAGCGAGACACCTCGGGTAAGGCTTGTGAAAGCTTCGGCTTGCTTCTGTCTATGACATGGTGTATTCTCTCTTCGCCAGAAGGTTCTTCTTTTTCTGTAGACACTTCGACGGGCCATTGGTCTTCTGCTTCGTAGAGAAAGTCAGGTCCCTTGTACCAGCGGTGCTTCTCGTCGAATGATGTTGGCACGTCTCGCGTAGCGTCGTCTGCTACGTTCAGCTTCGTTGGCACCCAGCGCCACTCGTTGACTTTGGAAGACTCTTCTATTGCAGCCAGGCGATGTGCTACGTAGGGCTTGTATGAGCGTGCTCCTGTTCGGATCCAGGTGAGTACGGTCTTGCTGTCTGTCCAGAACACCTTGCAGTCTGGTTTTCTCTCGTGCTCTTCTATGACTGTTTCGGCAAGTCTTGTACCCATCACTGCTGCCTGGAGCTCCAACCTCGGGATGGACGTCAACTTCAGCGGCGCAACCTTCGCTTTGGCCATGATGAGCGATAGGCTGACTTCACCTTCCGGTGTCACTGTCCTCCAGAAGACGACTGCTGAGTAGGCTGCTTCGCTTGCATCGGTGAACACGTGTAGCTGGATTGAAGTGGCGTCGTTGTACTGTAGGTAACGCCTTGGGATTGCCACGCTGCTGAGGTTCTTCAGATGATTCATCCAGTCTTGCCACTGCTCAGCCAGGTCTTCATCTATTTCGTCATCCCACGACGTGCCTCTTCGCCATACTTCTTGCAGCAGCTGTTTCGCTCTTATGGTGACAGGTGATGCGAGCCCGAGCGGATCGAAGAGTGACATGACCACTCGCAGCGCTTCTCTCTTCGTCGGTGTCTTCCCACTGATGAGTGTTGGTGCGACGCGTGCCAAGTTGAGGTTGAAGGTGAGTTCGTCTGTGTTGAGCTTCCAAATGACACCCAGCACCCTTTCTGTCTTCTCTTCTGGCTTGTAGAGTTCCATGTCTTCTGTTGGTTCAACTTCGCCCAGTGCTTCTAACAGTTGAGGCGAGTTCGACTTCCATTGTTTTAACTCGAAGCTGGCCTTTGAGTGCACTTCGCGTACTGACTTCGTGATGCGCACTGCTTCCTCGAGGTTTCTGAAGCTGTCCAAGTAGTCGTCCACGTAGTGCTTCTGTACGATGGCAGCTGCGGCTTCAGGGTGAGCTTCTTTGTGCTGTACAGCATTCAAGTTCTTGATGTAGATTGCTGTAGATGGGGAACTTGATGCACCGAAGATCAACGAAGTCATTCTATATTCTTCAGGTGGTTGGCTGTCTCTTCGTTCCCCTCGCCACAGATAGCGCAGTGCGTCCCTGTCTTCAGCTCGCAGCTTGACTTGCATGAACATCTCCTTGATATCCGCTGTGACTGCTACTGCGTGTTGCCGGAATCGCATGATGACGCCAGGCAGTGACTGCAGGAGATCAGGTCCTTTGAGTAGCATGTCGTTGAGAGCTACTCCTTTTGTCTTCGCTGCTGCGTCGTGTACCACTCGGAGCTTCTCAGGTTTCATCGGGTTGATCACTGCGAAATGTGGCAGGTACCATGTCTTGCCAGCAGTCTTCTGTTTCGGAGCGAGTTCAGCGTATCCTTTTGAGATGAGAGCTTCCATCTGTTCTGTGTACTTCTGTTTCAGCTTGGGGTCTCGGTCGATCTTCTTTTCTATGTTGTGAAGTCGCTTCAGTGAGTTGTGGTAGTTGTCCGGGAACGTAACATCTTCTTTGCGCCAGAGAAGTCCTGTTTCATATCTTCCATCTTCCTGTTTGGTAGTGGTCTTCTCCAGGATACGAAGTGCTTGTTCTTCCGGATCTGTCTTCGGTTTCTTCGGCTGTATGCAGAGTGCGTCCATCTCGAAATACTGCTTAACGAGGCTGTCCAGGTCGTCTTCTGTTCCCTCTGTGACGTGCGATACGAAGTCGATGCTACGTCCGGCGGCGCGGCTCTGGCTGCCGTGTAGCACCCACCCCAGCGGTGTGAGAGAGGCTACTGGTTGATTGCTATTTCCTCTTCTCACTTCTGTTGTCAACAGGAGGTGCCAATTATCTTGACCGATCAGGACTCGAGGCTTGATGTCTGCATATACGAGGTAGTCGCGGATGTCTGCCAGGTGTGTGCAGCCGTCCACCAACTCTCTTGAAACCCGTTGTGATGACACTTGAAGGTTCTTCACTGTTCGTGCTTGTATACGTTCTTCATGATCGTTGAGACCTCTCAGCTTGATGTTCACTCTTCTTGAGGCTGACTCTGATGTCTTCATGTCGTTGATAGTTTCTATCTTCAAGGGATCGATGGGTCCTGTTGCTCCGATGAGTTCGGCTATGCTGTTGTCTATCAATGTCACTGTTGACCCGTCGTCCATCAAGGCGAATGTGTTGAGAGCTCCTTTGGGCCCCTCAACTTGCACTGGAATAATCTTCAGATAGGATTGTTTCTTCTGTATAGTCCACGCCGAGTTGATTATTTCTGTGATTTCGACGCCTTCTTTCTTCTCCGGTGCCTTGGTGTAGTGCAGCATCTTGTGGTGAAAGTATTTGCAGCTGTTGACGCCACACGCCTTGACCCGGCAGTTGTGTGTTCTGTTTCTGTACCGAAGACATCGAAAACACAGGCGTTTGGACTTGGCTATGTCCCATCTTCCGTTTGCATCCGCATTCTTGAATTGTTCACAATCGCTTGCCCCGTGCTCTCCTTCACAGATGGCGCACTTGGGTGTATACTGTTTTTCTGTTACGTTGTGAATTTTCTGCGGCCTTCTTTGTTGCGTGGCTGGTGCATGTGATGTGTGCGGTGCCACTTGTTCAGGAAGCGCGTACGGCCCGCACAGCTCCGCTTCTCTCTTGAGGAACTTCTCCATCTTCATTAGTTCCGGATCTTCTTTCGGCTGTAGCACTGCGAAGTCGTAGTATCTATAGCGCAGCGTAGGTGTGAGCTTGTCCACGACTGTCTTCGAAACCTCCGGGTTGTACATGTAGTTCACGCAGCTGAGTGTCTTCAAAGTCGCGACCACATTGGAGACCTTCGTCGAGAAGATGCAGATGTCGCGCGGTGACTCGGTAAGGCGCGGCAATCCACGTAGAGCTTCTATCTCCATCATAGCGATGGATTCTGGTCTTCCGAATCTGGATTCCAGTGTCTTCATTACTTCTGTTGGGTGCGCGCTGGTGATGAGAAGACCTTCAACTGCTTCTTTTGCTCTTCCCTTTAGGTTTCTTCTTAGACGATTTGTGTTTTCTATTGTGGTGAACATGCTTTCTGTTTCGTAATATGCGGCGCGGAACGGTAGCCATTCCTGATGTGATCCTCCGAAGATGGGCAGCTCGATGAACTTTGGGCGTCGTGCTGCTTTGACGGCGAGCGTGATGGCTTTGGCGAGTTCTGTTAGACCCGGTTGCACTCCCGCCGGTGACTGAAGTGGATTCTGGTGCTTCTGTTGTCCCGTGCTGTTGACCACTGGTTCTATAGGGTAGTGTGGCTCGCTGGTGATCGCTAGCGCGGGGCGTGGGGGCTGTGACTCCAACCAGTTGCCCACTCGTTCGCTCGTCTCGGCTCCGGAGTGGATGGATGCACCATCATCTTCTATTTCATCTTCTGTTTCTTCAGCTTCCATGGCGGTGATGCGGGCAGCGGCAAGTTCGACCTGAAGACGTAGCAGTTCTTCCTTGGCCTTCGCTATTCTATGCGCCTTGCTGCGGCTGTGGGTCGACCCCTCCCCCTTCTTGCTAGGGGGGAGTGGTACTTCTTGCGGCTTGACAGTCCTCCTCCTCTTCTGGATGGCCGACGCTTCTCTAGCCTGGCTACGCCCCTGTTCTATAGCGGAGGCCTCCACGGCAGCGGGGGGCCCCAACTGTGTCGCATCGGCGGGCAGTGCCAACGCGACGGTGGTGGGCGCAGACATCTGTGAGGCGGCGGCGGTTGCAGTCATCTCTCTGACTGACTCGGAGGAAGGCACGGCGGACGTCGATGTCTCGGAGGGTGGCACGGCCGTCGACCTGGATGTCGCGGAGGTGTCTGTTGCCGCCCTCGACGCCGTTCGCTCCGACACTGTAGTTTCTGTTGCGGCGGTGGTAGCAGTATCCTCTGATGCGGCCGGAGACTCTTCTTCTGTTGAGGCCTTGCGGTTCTTGAGCTCCTGCCGTGTCACTGGCATATTTCCCGAATTCGATGAATTTTCTTCAATTTTTTCCGATTTTCCAACGTATCCGGCGACCGAAGGACCATTCAATGTGCGCTTCTGCACATCTCACTATGCTGGATTGGTTGGAATTCTTCAGGAAAACACTTGTTGAAGCACTATTTTCTTTATTCCTTAGGTACTGCTACCGCTAGGTCTAGAGGAGAACTGTGCCGGCATACAAAACCGGGCCAGTATTTATTTGAAAATCCCATAAAAAAAGTAGACCATCTGATTGGCTGGCCAATCAGAGGATCTTTACATTGACCAATCAGGAGAGAGCAAGCTCGAGAGGTGTGGCCTACTCAGAGGGGTCTTTTCGACTCCGGGCTATACCGTAGTGAGAGCCGCGCCTCTCGCTCTATAATTATTCCTATCCCTTTCTACAACTATCTCGCTCTATCACTGTTGCTATCTCTATCTACGCTATTTCTCTCGCTCTAAACTATTGCTTTCTCTGTCTATTTCTATTTATGAAATCTTTATCAAAGGCTATTAAATCTAAGTTATTTACATAGTAAAATCTTAACAAATCCTATCATAACTATGCTACTGTTTACATGCTATTTAAGTATATACTATACATAAGACTTTGCTAAACATTGTTTATCTATACTATATAAAATCCTATAATAACTGTTAAACTATTAATTGTCAATCAATACACACACTAGGCACTATATCGTCCCGCACAATAGCTCTATCTCGTTTTAACTCTGTCTTAAGTCTAAGCTAGGTCAGAGCTCTATAAATCTCACCCTAAGAGCAAGCGCGTGGCAGACCTTCGTTATTTTATAAAAGCTGAAAGTTTCTCTGCGTATCGTCTCCAACGCTAGGAGGAACGTTGAATAGAATAGAATAAAATATATTTTATTCAAGTAGACTTATCACAAGTGCTTTTGAATCGTCAACTAGTATAATTTACCACTGGTTCGGAACGGCGCGCCGTTCCTACCGAGAAGAACCAGCAAGAAACTCGGCGGTTGCTCTTTTCAAGTGATCAATTTACAATATTATTATACCATACTGTACAAGCAATTGCAGCCCCGTGCATTGCTGGAGCGAGTCAAAGTTCTTTGGATATTTGTTTGGATCATGGTGGCTTTGGGAGATAACAGTTAATAAACGTGTGAAAAAATCTTACGTCAAAGTATAAAATTTTTTTTTCTTTAGTATTAGAAATCATGTCATAAAAAGACACCCATAAAGTTTAATAAGTTTAGGCGACAGATGTTCTGTCGTAGTCGGTATTCTACAGGATATATTTTGGAGGGTGTGCTAAGGAACTAACTTTTTGACCCAATTCTGCCTCGTCAATTATATCTAAGATACAAAAGTAACGGAGAGAGCTATGCTTGGAGTTTCTCTACAACCTACGTGATCAAATCAGAAATGAGGAGATCCGTAGGAGAACTAGAGTAACCGACATAGCTCAACGGGTTGCGAAGCTGAAGTGGCAATGGGCAGGGCACATAGTTCGTAAAACCGATAGACGTTGGGGTCCCAAGGTGCTGGAAATGGCGACCTCGCACCGGAAGACGCAGTGTTGGAAGTAGATTTTTACAAGTAAGTAAGTACGTTTAAATAGTTAAGTTAACAATGGTCACCCCACAGATATGCAGATAGTGTGCGCGGGCGCAACAATAAACGCTAGGCGATTAATTATACGCTACTTGTGAAATTCTATTTGGACTACGCCTTATACCGACCAGGGCTTGGGCAATCATTGTAAGGCTATCCAGTAATACTTGCCTACTCAACAACAGCAAGATTTACTCCCTTCCTGATCTCTGATGCAATAATCTAGTCTAGGCTTGTTTGAATCTGGGTAAGGCCAATTTTGGAAAAGTTTTTTCTTAGTTAGTTAAATTTTGGTAAGAAATTGATTGTCGGGACCTCAACAAAGGTGTCACATCGGGTGAGTGGTTGTTGAAAGATTTTTATCTAATTTTTTTTATTGAAAACTAGCTGAACCGCCCGGCTTCGTTCGGGTGGAGTTTAGAAAATTGAGGGGGAGGTTGAATTAAATTTTTCTCTCCGTAAGAACCATCCTCATACTTCAAGGAATATTATAAAAAAAGAGTTAGCGAAATCGGTTCAGCGGTTCTCGAGATTTGCGATGAGCAACACTTTTAGTGATTCATTTTTATATTATAGAAGATGTCAAAATAAAACTTATCCTAAGTACTCATTCATTACTACCCATAAGCTAAGCCTGAGTAGAATGGTGTCAAGGAAATTAGCTGCATTGCCGCGCTGAACAGCTTAGCTGATCTTAAAAAAATCATATCACGGAGAGGGAAAAATGGATTTCCCTACAAGAGACATAAAATGCAGCCCATCAGTGGACGTCTATCGGTTCTATTAATTATTAAAGGTTATGCCATTGCCAAGTAAAATCTTTATCGATTTCAATATGCATTAGATAATAATAAAATCGTTAGTTTCAATAAAACATCTTGGTATTTGCTAAATTAGTACCTACTGTGCAAGAGCTTATTACTCTGAAAGAAAGGCGAAGTCATCTTCTTTAGAATTATTTTGATTAAGTTACAAACTTTTGCCTGTATTGAAGCATTGAAATTGTTTGTGTAAAAGGCTTTTTGTGTTAAATTGAAATCAATCATCTCGCCAAAATTATTTGTGTCATCTATCAAGATTGTAATGGTAGTATATGTAAAAATCCCAACATCAATGGTAAAAATAAGTATGCATTTGTTTTTATTTAAAGTTACCCTGAATTTAAAGATGTTGAAATTGCCAGTAATCTTAAATTTTCCATTATTGATGCAGACTTTTGTATATACTTAGATATAATTGGCAAGGCATCATTAAATTGCAAGCCACTCGATGCTATTCATAGATGATTAACCTTTAAAAAATATTTCACCAACCAACTTCAATATTTCATGCCCATAGCGGCATTGTCCACATTCTATAAGCCTCTAGTAGATCTGCATTGTTTAAAGTTTAATGGGAAAACCTTAACTTTTTCCGCCATTCGCCGGAGACAGAAATATCTGAGCGATCGATCGAAATTTCGTGTACCCGCAACCAAACTGCCAAAATCTATAGCTCTTATCGTTCTCATCTTAAGGTCTATATTGTCACCTTCAATGAGGTCTACTGTACCGGCAGGTCCAGCAGCAGCTAATTCAGGCGTGCTCCTTTTATTTATGTCTTCATACGCACCGCCGATAGCCCCTAATTACGCCGCCGCGCCGACGCAAAAACACTAATCGCACATCGTTTGCCTTTTAACCGTTTAAAAACACCTCATCTATCATGCACATGTAATCAATTTCCTACTTTATCTTCTTTAAAATTATATTCAATTTTGTTTCACACATTTATTCGTTACGATGTTTTAGTTTGAGATGGTTTCTTGAAATTGTCACCATAATGTCTTTTATCTCGGCTCTTCTATTCACCGAGTATGGTCTTTTTCTAAAGGTAACTGGGTTGCTTTTACAATCCTATTATCATGTAGCATTTTTCTTTACTTTATCCAGGAGCACTATGTAGTTTGTTAATGAGCTTTAATGTGTAAAGTTGAAGGTGTAGTTTTGAATGGTTGTTTAGTTGGAGATGTGCTGTTTCGGGCTGTGGTTGATAGTTGCGCATGAGAAGCGTTAATGAGCGCGGGTTCCTTCAGATTCCTGGCCAGCAATGTTAGTGTATCGGCTTTTGTCGGCGCGATACGACTTTTTGCGATGATCAGTGATAACAATGAGCGGTGTTAAGAAAAGACGCGAAATCCTGCAGAGATAATAAGAAGCGAGATAATGGCCGGTTAATTAATTAATGTGCAGAGCTGGATGCTGGCTTCGGAGCGGTTAAAACGAACGCGCTTTCTCGATTGCGATCTGTGAACATCTAGATATTGAAATAAATGATTTTTTAGTCCTTGTTCTCTAGTAATTTACGAATCTTTCCGATTCACAGCTGAAAATTACCGTCCTGCATTTGATGGAAGATATTGTGCTGAGTTGTACACCCATATGGGGTGGTGTCATAGATGAAAATGTTACACTTGTATGAAATGAAATGAAATGAAATGAAATGAAATGAAATGAAATGAAATGAAATGAAATGAAATGAAATGAAATGAAATGAAATGAAATGAAATGAAAATCTTTTTTATTCGTATAAACTTTTACAAGTGCCTACGAATAGTCGGATGCATCTACCACTGGTTCGGAATGCCTTTCCTGCCGAGAAGAACCAGCAAGAAACTCAGCGGTTGCTCTTTTCAAATATTTGATATAGGTATAGTTTGTTTTTACCTGTGACACTAACAACAACAAATATCTAACTACTTAGTCAGTAAATGGAACTGGCCAAGCAATTTGTCGTTCCAGTAGACAATAAGGTCCAGAAAGTTTATTACATACGTTTGTATACGTATATGGTGATTGACGGCTAGTCCTCTCATCATCATCATCATCATCATAATAAAACCATCCCCAGCTCACTACAGACCCCGGGTAATCCTCCTAGAGAAGGGTTTTGGCCCTAATCTACCACGCCGGCCAAGTGCAGATTGGTAGACTTTACACACCTTTGAGAATATTATGGAGAACTCTCAGGCATGCAGGTTGCATCACAATAATTTCCTTTACCGTTAAAGCAAGTGATATTTTGATTACCTGATACACACATAACTGCGAAAAGTTAGAGGTGCGTGCCCGGAATACCGACTTCGATTAGGAGGCGGACGTCCTAACCACTAGGCTATCACAGAAGATGCATAAGCTAATTGAAAACCTACTTTTTTTGGAATTAGATTAAATTCTCACTTCGGCGGTGTTCCCACTAGATTAGATTTGAGGGACCAACACATTTCTGAAAAGCCAGCAACGCATTGGCGGTTCCTCTGGTGCTGCAAATGTTCATGGGCGGCGGTAGACACTAAATATCAGGTAACCCGCCTGCTCGTTAGCTCTTCTTTTTAAACCGATCATACCTAAGGTGGACCACATTATGACCCTGAAATGTATGAACAGTAAAATTCGATTAAGTCACCATCAGCAAAGTCATCGACCGACAAGTTACCTTATAGGTCTGCGTGCAATAAAAACCACTGAGCAGATTCGGACAATAATTGTAGGTCAATTCACAAGAAATAATTACTCATGTCCAAAATAATGTTTATCACGTATCGAATGATTCGGATGGAGTTATTTCATACTAGCGACCAGCCCCGGCATCGCACGGGGAGCTTATTACAATTTTCGTTGGGATCAAATTTTTTTGAAATAAAATGTACCGGGTGTAACCAGAACGCAGGCAAAAATGATAACAGATGATAGTACCTACTGATGATTACTGATATGATACCACAAAAAAAGCGAAAAAAAATTGAAAAATTCTATAATTTTGTTAAAGTTTACGATATATTATTGCAAATAAAACATCTGACTGACTAGATATCAAGAAACGTTGCGTAATTAGGCGACTCTATCGGAGTCAATGCCGCGTCGTAGGCGGGGCATTTGACCCGAGTTTTGCACGCTATACATTGCGGGTTTGAAAAATAGTAAATCACTAAAACCACAGAATGAGACAAATCGTTATTGGTATTGTATTTTGTTTAGGTAGTATAACAATAACGCTAAGTTTTTGTTAGCGTTCTGGTTACACCACGTATGCTACTCAGGAATAGGTAATGTAACTTTCTACACGTTAAAGAATTTTGAAAATCTTATAAAGATCTAAGCGTACAGAAGGACAGACGGCGGGAAGCGACTTTGTTTTACTCTATGTAGAGAAAGAGACGAGAACAGGTCCGTATGGATATCTGACTTTTAATTGTAAGTAATTGTAACGGGTTCGCGCAAACTTGAAATTATACAGATCGGGAGATAGGTAATTTGTGGAACTGCCTCTTAATGTCTCACTGTAGTCAGGTAAAGCAATAAGAGCTTAATTAGTCCAGTGGTTAAGACGTCGGCCTCCTGTTTGTGGGGTTTAGGATTTGATCTCGCACCTAGGGCATTAAATAGGTTTTTTTTTATTTATTTTTATTCAGATACAAGTTAGCCCTTGACTGCAATCTCACCTGATGGTAAGTGATGATGCAGTCTAAGATGATAGCGGGCTAACCTGGAAGGGGTATGGCAGTTTTTATTAAACTCATACCCCTTTGGTTTCTACACGGCATCGTACCGGAACGCTAAATGTTTCATGTAACGATATTTTATATGTACAAATATGCACTAATTAACAGCTTTTAATTTTTATAACAGTTTTTTACCTAGATTTTATTAAATTTGTATAACGCGAACTCGCCATCCTCACATAAACTTTAACAGTTTCTAGAGGATGGCGAACTGTTTATTTTAAAATGTATTATTGAAATTTACGTGATCAATAAAAAAAAAAAAAGCCGAAGCCAGACCAGAAATTTAGAAATTATAAAATTCCAAACCCCTGCCAGGAATCGAACCCGGGACCTCCCACTAATAAGACCACAGCGCTCACCACTGCGCCAGGGAGGTTTCTCTAGCTTTAACGGTGAAGGAAAACATCATTAGGAAACCTGCATGAAACGTGAAGTCAATCTGCACTTGGACCTCAAAGATGTGTGAAGTCAAAATTATAGGATTATTTTTATATCAGTAATCATGAGTACCTACTAGCACCTGTCTTCGTTTTTGCCAGCGTTCTGATTACACCCTGTAGGTCTGGGGTCACAAGCTACTAGAATGGCAACCTCAGCATTGGCAGACCAGACCAGATTGATGTGTTGAAGTCCTATTTCCAGCAGTGGACGTAATATCGGTTGACGAAGACGATTTCAGACATTTTGTTTCTCCTACGGATTATGTAATGACACACTAGCAATTATAGTCACAAATATGTCACCTGTTAGCGTATATAAAATGAATTGAAGTCGAAGAGTGGTCGAGTACCGCCCGGGGGCGACATGTATAGTGCATACCACTGGCAAAAGGCTTAATTATAAATTTTTCACGCAATGTGTTGTAAGGGTGATAAATTGGGCGGAATAGAAATATACCCGGATA
Organism: Maniola hyperantus; assembly: GCF_902806685.2. Lineage (NCBI taxonomy): Eukaryota > Metazoa > Arthropoda > Insecta > Lepidoptera > Nymphalidae > Maniola > Maniola hyperantus. The sequence goes on along the minus strand of NC_048546.1, from coordinate 1,476,801 downwards.
CGGAATAATCTACCACCTTACAAAGATTAGAGGAAAAAAAAATAATTTACTTTACTTGATCTATCTACCTAGTAAAGAATAGAAGCTAGCCGTCGACTCCCTTGTAATGTATATGAGGTGTTATAAATGAAATTTGCTAGATGTTAGGCAAAATTGTTTTTAATGTAACTTTTACCGGGGTCGCTTAATACAGAATGATGGCTAATAATGCTTAGTTATTCTAGCTTAATGCCAAGACTTAATTTAGATACATTAGAATGCCTTAGGTAGATAGTACATAAAATCTATGTTTTAAATTTAAGATGCCATTGGCATGGAATAGACAATGACACAGTAAAATTCATAAAATTGTTTCAAAATAAAGGCTCAGTAGTAAAGACAGGGTTCTTACTGTACACACACACTAAGAAGGTTCACTAAACTGTTGCAGGATACAAACATTGCTTACTTGTAGGTGCGAAGACTGCAAGGTAGCTGGACGGCATCGGCCAAGATCCAAAACTCAATTTATTTGATTCTTCACAACCGAAATGTTTCATTACAAAGATTTTCACCAAGTCTTATCCATAGCAATTAAGTTGCCTACGTGAATGTGCAAAAGAAATAAATACGAAAACGGAAAACGTAAAACGTAAACGTAAATCGTAAAACGTAAAACCTAAAACGGAAACCCTGTAACAAAGAAAAACAATATTATAATTTGTGCTGTGTGAAAATTTCGACACGTGGAATTTTCCCGATCAAACACAACTCACCTATTGAACTCCTGGCCACCAATGGTTTTCAGAAGTCCACCCAACCCATTATCCTCATTTATTTGGGAAGTTAAAATAACTGGAACTGGAATGAAATCATAAAATTAGGATTTTCTCTAACCAAACCGCCATTTTGTCGAATCCACATTACTTGATTTTTCACTCACCATAATTGATGAAACATTGAAATACGTTCGGATGACTAATTTTATACTATTGTATTTTCCCAGGCGAAGCCATGGGCGAAAAAGAGTGAGATTTTCCTGGAACGAAAAAAATTCGTCTTCACATGTTGACTCCAGAGAAAATTCTAAATCTCACCAATCGGTGTTGCCAGACGCAACCCGAGTGTGGCCGCACTCATTTAGTTTGATCATGAAGCCAATTCATTTTTGAATATTTGCGGAACCTAAGGATATATTATAAGAACCGTTTTGTTAATGACTTAACAATAAACAAATGATATTATGGTTTTATTTAATTATTTTTGTTTTATTTTTACGACAATTGACAACGAAGCAAACGCCATCTATTGTGGCTCGAATGAACTCTGAACATCGACCCACGCGTAGTTCTGCACCTTGATGCTAGGTGGCACCAACATACTTTGAACAAAATAGATTTTTATTAAAAGCGAAACGCTAATTAGTAGTTCAAAATTTACAACGTCACAATACTTCCCCTCCTACGAAAAGGTTCAACAGGTTGAACCACGCTGCCCTCAGCGTCATCCAACAACTACTAACAATTTGCCTGAAACAAACAAACAAAAAAAAAACACAGAAGTTACGCGTGAACGCACATCTACTACTAACAAGGAAAATTGTCTAACAAAATAAATATACTGAAAACAGTGTAAGGTTTTATACATTATACTTAACTACACAACCCTAACTTCTAAAAGGAATATATACAAAAAAACTTCATGGTGTCTAAGACACTTGAGTGGAAACATCTTGGCATCATTCTTCAGCTGACTGATAGAATGCGTCTAGGCCTACGGTGGTTCACTCTTTTAAACTACCATCTTAATATTTGTTACTCAACAAATACGGAAAAACTGGTTGTGAACGGGTCCATCTGATATGGCAACCGTTCTCTATCCCATTCGGAAAAATAAAACCGAATCAAAATCGGAATATGAGAAAAAAAAACGAAATAACTCTCCTAGAAAATAGATCTCGGAACAGAATCGGAAAAATAACAGAAATGATCCATTATCTAGAAGGAAAACGAAAACAAAACACAAAACCCCCCCCTTTTCGTTATCCCCAAAGTACGATATTTGCATTTTTACTTTCTCAACCGGTTGGTCTACCACAAGCATTCCAATCATCACATATTCATCCCTACATACATCCACTACATTCCTCCTCAACTGAACCATGGTAATGTAACTGTTAACTCAGAACATCACTACACTCATTCAAATTCCTTATTGAATATTGATAACTTAAATATTCAAACAGTTTAGACCAAACTAAGTAATGGCAAATATCTACTTCTTAATATCCTTAATATGCCAAGTGCCTATTGGGTGGTTGTCAGCTACTCTAACTAGTTCGTAAACCAAAGGTGACAAAACCTTGACAACCCTGCACTTTTCATACTTAGGTGCCAGCTTAGCTGCGAAAAAATTTGTAGCGTCGCTTTGTGGATAGGTCTTTTTCCACACTATATCCCCAACAGAATAGCTTGCAGACCTACGCCTTAAGTTGTAATGCGTTGCATACTCTGCATGAGCCTGAAACAAATTTCTCCTAACCTGACCAAATATGTCCTCCAAAGTTCCAAACTTTCCTGCGTATTCCTCCCTTGGAATTCCGGCCTCGTACTCCTTATCCGTGTCCTTATAGAAGGAACCATTTAAAACCGGTTCTCTAGCGTGGACAAGGAAGAACGGGGAGAATCCAGTGGATTCATTAACCGCACTGTTTATGGCGAACTGGACCTTGTACAGGTTTTCGTCCCAGGACCTGTGGTTATCTTTCACAAAAGCGGCTACAGCAGTCATAACAACCTTATTGTACCTCTCAACAAGGTTAACTTGCGGAGTGTACAGTGGTGTGTAGTGTAATTTCGGAATATTATAACGCTTAATGAGATTACGGAATTCAGATCCTGTAAATTGGGACCCATTGTCCACAATCACAGTCTCTGGAACACTATGGTTCAAAAATACAAAATTCTCTAGCGCTTTAACAACAGCGGCACCTGTGGCACGCCGTAACGGAAACAACATTGTATATTTCGAAAAACAACACGTCACCACAAAAAGAAATGTAAATCCTGATTTAGACCTAGGCAAAGGTCCGACTAAATCAGCCGAAATGACCTGAAAAGGTCTCTCGCAGACTTTAGGCTTCCCTAGCAGACCTGGAGTGGCTGATGTCGTGTGTTTATACGCAGAGCAAGTATCACAATTCTTAACGTACTCAACCACGTCCTTATACATACCACGCCAAAAATATCTGAGGGATAATCTGCGATGAGTTTTGAACACACCAAAATGACCTGCAGTTGCATCTGCATGGTTTTGTTGCATAATTCTAAGGATGTCGTTCTTGTGGACTACCTCTTTCCAGTCGAACTCACTGAGAAGCTGGTATTTACATTTACTGTAACGATATAGTTTATCGTTCAAAATACAAAATTCGGAAAATTTGCTGGATTGATTTTACAGCCATTAAATGTTTTGTCATACCAGTCATCTACCAAAACTTGTTGACTAGAGTTATCATCACGATCACCAACTACATCTACGTGTATGAGTCTCGACAAGGTATCCGGAACTACATTATCACAACCCTTCCTATGTTCGATAACAAAATTATACTGTGATAATCTACAACCCCATCTGGCGAGTCGTCCTGAGGGATTTTCTAAATTTAAGAACCACTTTAGGGATGCATGGTCTGTGATAATTGTGACTGGCTTGGAACCAAAATAAGCCTGAAATTTCTCCACTGCAAAAATCACAGCTAGAGCCTCGCGTTCCGTCGCGCTGTAATTCCTTTCGTTTTTATTTAGGCTCCTACTGACATACGCAATGGGATGATCGCAACCATCGGTTTCTTGCGTTAGCATACCGCCAACACCATATGCAGAAGCATCACAATGTATTTTGAATGGTTTTTCAAAATTCGGTACCGCAAGAACAGGTGCGGTTACCAACGCATTCTTCAATGTATTAAATGCTACCTCTGCCTGTTCGCTCCACTCAAATTTAGGTGCGTTCTTTCCTTTACTCGTTAGTCTATTGAGTGGTGCAGCGATGGTTGAAAAATTCCTAATAAAGCGCCTGTACCAAGAACAAGTGCCTAGGAAAATCTTTACCTCCTGTGCAGTTTTTGGGGTCGGAAAGTTCAAAACTGCGGCAACTTTTCCAGGATCTGTGCGTAAACCAAATTCATCCACTATATACCCTAAATATTTCAAAGAGTTTCGAAAAAAATTACATTTATCAAAATTTATGGATAGTTGAGCCATTTTTAGTTTATCCAGAACTCTGTTTAATAAAATTAAATGGGTTTCAAAATCAGCAGAACAAATAACAATATCATCTATATAACAAAATACTATTCCATTTTCAATATCACTACAAAAATTTTGATTAAATAACTGGTCCATTAACCTCTGCTGTCGTGCTGGTGCACCGCATAGGCCAAACGGCATGACTTTAAATTTGAATAACCCTCTACCAGGAACTGTAAAACTGGTTTTTTCCTGAGAGTCGTTAGCTAACGGAATTTGCCAGAAACTTGAACTTAAATCAATCGATGATAAAAACCTTGCCTCTTTCAAGCTATCTAGAATTTGTGGAATGTACGGTATTGAGTATGAATCCCCCTTTGTCACTGAATTTAATTTCCTGCAATCTAGGCAAAATCTCCAGTCTCCATTTGCCTTTTTCACTAAGATTGCTGGGTTATTCCAAGGGCTTTCACTCGGAGTAACTACGTCCATTTCCAGCATCCTATCTAACTCTTTACTTAAAGCTTCCTTCTTTTCGGGAGAAAGTGGATATTGTTTTATTTTTATTGGCAAGGCATCACCGGTGTCAATAACATGTTCAATTAATTTTGTTCTACCCAATCCAATTTTCGTTGAAGAAATATCTAAAAATTTATTTACTACAGACTGGGCTAATTCTTTCTGTTGAGATGATAAGTTTTCAAAAGAAGTGATGGTATGAATTTGTTTATTATCAATCGCACAAATATTGTAAAATTGAGAAGGTGCCTTAATTAATTCTAAATTATCAAAAATGCCAGGGGCTAACTGAAATGTTTTCCAAAAGTCACAGCCAAAAATAACATCCGCTATTATAGAGGGTACTACAAAAAATTTTATTATGTGAGTTACGGAATTATAAGTAATCGGAATAAACATATAACCCATGCAATCAAGTTTGTCTCCATTTGCCACTGAAAATGTGGTATCAATACTGCTATGCAATTTATAACCGAATCTCAAAAAAACCTTGTGCGCCTGGTTACCCAAAATTGACGCGCAAGCACCGGAATCTAGTAAACCTGTAATCTCAAAACCGTCAACAAAAACCTTTAAATGTGGCCTAAAGTCTCGTTTATCCACTGAATACAGAACTGTGTCAGGTAAAAGGGATGTTTTGTTGTTAATGACCAAGTTCTTTACTTGTGTCTCTGCACAGTTCTTACTAATTAGTTTTTTGAATTTTTGTCCGGAGCGGGTTTACTAGTCGCCTTTTTACTACAACTTGGACATGTCTTTACTGTAAAGTTCTGACGTCCACACGAAAAACATCTAATAAATTTCGGAACTGTCCTGCAAAATTTAAAGGAATGGTTACCCTTGCCGCACTTGTAACATAGTTGTTTATTTGTTTTCGTAAAATTAGTGCCTTTACTTGTATCAACCTTAGGTGCAGGTGTGACTGAAAGTGTGTTTATCTGTTTTGTCACTTGTTTGTAAGCAAACTCTGAACTTAAAGTTGCCTTACTGTTAGTAGGCTCAGAAAATAAGGCGGAACGCTGCCTCGCAGCCTCTAGTTTGCGACACTTTTCCTTCAACATTGCGACAGACTTAATGTCAACAAGAGCTAATTGTTCTGAGTAAAAAGGGCGAATATTATGTAATAAAATTTGTAACTTTTGTTCTTCGGAAAGTGGTGTTGACAACCTTGAAAACATGCCAAACATTACAGCGAAATAGATAGACACAGGTTCTTCAGAGCCTTGTGTTCTTGCTCGAATTTCACCTAGCAACCTGTAGTCATAATCTACTGCATCAAATTCCTCTAAAAATAAAGTTTTCAATTCTGACCAAGACGAAACTTGACATTTGTTGCCTCTGTACCATAACAATGCTCGGCCTGTAAAAAGATGAAATGCAGAAACAAATAATTTTCCATCTGAAACGCCATAAGATCTTTTATATTCCTCAACGCGTTCGATGAAACTGCGCGGATCACCCTGTCCGTTGAAATGTAACTTCCACTTGGCAACATTTTTATCACCAGTGCAGTCAACGGCGGTACTCTCGGAATCCAGTGATTCGTCGTGAGACGACTCATTGTCAGCATCTAATCTGGAAATCAAACTCTGCAACTTTGTATGTAATTCACTCTTCCTACTTATTAAGCTGAGTTCGGAACACTGTATTCTCAAAATTCTAAAGTACAAATGTGAAGCTAAAGCTTTAGACCTACAGAGGGCATGTCTATCTTTAGTGTCAGAACACTTTTTTAATAAATCTTCTAAGTCTTGAAGTTTTTTAGTAATAACCCCTAACTCACTTTCAGAAGAGAAATCCGTCTCTAAAATTGATTCAGAAGGAATTTCCTGAATTAATTGTTTTAACTGTTTCTTTAAACCTAGCACTGTAGGTGCTGGAGTTTCGGAACGAATGGATACCTCATAACACAATTCGTCCTTCAAAAGTGAATGAAACTGGGCAAAAGTCTGTTCCATTGTGTTAAGTCAAAACACATTTAACAAAATATCGAGCTTGTGTAACTGTCTATGTTTAGCCTTATACCAATTGGTTAAACACAAACACAAAAGAAGTTATTTAAACTATTAAATATACACAAGCAAAATACACAACAAAAACAATATTCTTAAGTCTATCCTAACCTATTTTATCAATTATGTTCCTATTCCAAAATATTGTTAATAATACAAGCACATATTATTACTATAGTAAACAAAATATAACAAAATAAAACTTCCCAAAATTGAATAAATGATTGTAAGGTGCAGTATCACCTTTATGAGTACACAGTGTGTTACAACCTTTACAATTACAAAAGTAAACAGGCAACAAAGTTGCAATGAACTCTGAATAGCATATTATCTTTAAAAAAAAACAAAGAGATTGTGCAATGGTTTGATGACTGTTACTTTACACTTTTAACACATAACCTAAAATACAACAAAATCTGTTTCTAAATGTCACTTTAAACTACCAGCATTCAATTAAACTTAACATGTTTTGTGTGTGAAGTAGCTTTTATCATAACCTTAACACAGCTCTAAACAAAATTTCAATAAAATAATGAAGTATCAAGTCACTGAAAAAAAAAATTGTTCATAACTTCATACTTGAACTTAATGTAATCTCTGAATATAGTTTATATATTTAGTTTCACAAGTTGTAACTCTTAGTATTTATAAATGTATGTGTGTAACTAGTTAACAGGACATAGCGTTTCAAAACTTTAATTATACTAAGTTACCGGAATTTTCAAACATAAGATGTACTTACTATTGAAAGCAATACCCAACAACAACTCAGTTAAGCAATGTTTATTACTAAACTGAAGGCAAACATTCACTTATACACCTCCAAGGTAAGTCAAATAACATAATTGAACGGCATAAGCACCATTTATAATGTGTTAATTAAATAAGAAACAACCACTGTTGGACTATACTCAGAAAATTACTTAAACTATCAAACAAAATTTCTAACTATTAGTTATTATTTAGTTAGTTAACCATAAAAAACAGCTTAGTGCTCTTTGCAATGTGTCACTACTTAGAAAATTGTACAATCAGCGGAGTACATTTCATAAAATTCACAAAATTTCTCAAAATATACTGAAATAACTATATAAAAAAAACGTTCGGGCGCCATTTGTAAGGGTGATAAATTGGGCGGAATAGAAATATACCCGGATACGGAATAATCTACCACCTTACAAAGATTAGAGGAAAAAAAAATAATTTACTTTACTTGATCTATCTACCTAGTAAAGAATAGAAGCTAGCCGTCGACTCCCTTGTAATGTATATGAGGTGTTATAAATGAAATTTGCTAGATGTTAGGCAAAATTGTTTTTAATGTAACTTTTACCGGGGTCGCTTAATACAGAATGATGGCTAATAATGCTTAGTTATTCTAGCTTAATGCCAAGACTTAATTTAGATACATTAGAATGCCTTAGGTAGATAGTACATAAAATCTATGTTTTAAATTTAAGATGCCATTGGCATGGAATAGACAATGACACAGTAAAATTCATAAAATTGTTTCAAAATAAAGGCTCAGTAGTAAAGACAGGGTTCTTACTGTACACACACACTAAGAAGGTTCACTAAACTGTTGCAGGATACAAACATTGCTTACTTGTAGGTGCGAAGACTGCAAGGTAGCTGGACGGCATCGGCCAAGATCCAAAACTCAATTTATTTGATTCTTCACAACCGAAATGTTTCATTACAAAGATTTTCACCAAGTCTTATCCATAGCAATTAAGTTGCCTACGTGAATGTGCAAAAGAAATAAATACGAAAACGGAAAACGTAAAACGTAAACGTAAATCGTAAAACGTAAAACCTAAAACGGAAACCCTGTAACAAAGAAAAACAATATTATAATTTGTGCTGTGTGAAAATTTCGACACGTGGAATTTTCCCGATCAAACACAACTCACCTATTGAACTCCTGGCCACCAATGGTTTTCAGAAGTCCACCCAACCCATTATCCTCATTTATTTGGGAAGTTAAAATAACTGGAACTGGAATGAAATCATAAAATTAGGATTTTCTCTAACCAAACCGCCATTTTGTCGAATCCACATTACTTGATTTTTCACTCACCATAATTGATGAAACATTGAAATACGTTCGGATGACTAATTTTATACTATTGTATTTTCCCAGGCGAAGCCATGGGCGAAAAAGAGTGAGATTTTCCTGGAACGAAAAAAATTCGTCTTCACATGTTGACTCCAGAGAAAATTCTAAATCTCACCAATCGGTGTTGCCAGACGCAACCCGAGTGTGGCCGCACTCATTTAGTTTGATCATGAAGCCAATTCATTTTTGAATATTTGCGGAACCTAAGGATATATTATAAGAACCGTTTTGTTAATGACTTAACAATAAACAAATGATATTATGGTTTTATTTAATTATTTTTGTTTTATTTTTACGACAATTGACAACGAAGCAAACGCCATCTATTGTGGCTCGAATGAACTCTGAACATCGACCCACGCGTAGTTCTGCACCTTGATGCTAGGTGGCACCAACATACTTTGAACAAAATAGATTTTTATTAAAAGCGAAACGCTAATTAGTAGTTCAAAATTTACAACGTCACAGTGTACTTAGTATCACTTCATAATACGGCGAAGACAAATTAACTCCACGATTTTGCACGCAAAGCTGTATACTGTGCTGCAAATTGTTATATTATTTTTGAAATATAAAATGCCAAGTCCTGACTCGCTGGCTGACTCATCAATGCCCAGCCCAAGCTCTTGGACCTAGACAGCTGGCATCCCGCATCCGACCGTATTCCTTGTCTACATATTATAACCTTCACCTAATATGTAGACAAGTCGGTCTATTTGGCTTCTGGAGCGAGCTTGGATGGCTGTGTAGCGCACACACACGCCCTTTTTTGAGGAAACCAGCCCAGAGTGAAGAAGAATGTAGACTGTAGATGTAATTTAATTTAAAATTAATTTAAAACTAATGTTAGCTTATAGATTTACTTTTTTTTATTATTATTACAATAAAACTTAAAGCTAGCCTTATCTAATTACTATATAAATCATGACCGCGTGGAATGGTGCCAAGAATACTGGCTGCATTTCCGCGCTGGACAGCCAGGCTGATCCGTTACGCAAAAATGAGCCAGCCCTTCTGTCACCAGATGAGGCTATTAATCGCGGTGAAATGTCTCGTAAAAAATTTTAGCACTAAGACTCCATGGCCCCAGGGTCTCCACGGCAAACGGCACAAAAATGTAACTCTCTATAAGAGAGGCATACTTGCGCCGCTTGCCGTTTTCAGCTGTTTCTGCTGCGGCTCCCGGTCTTGATGCTGTCTTCCTGATATGACACGGGGCCAATGTGTCAACGCAAGTTGCGTCCCACATTAGCGCCCGTCCCCGTTCCCAGGGAACCAGCGTCAATAATATAGATTAGATGTTATAATAATTATAATAATATATAATTATAGTTGATTGTTAGCGCAACTTATGTCGACGTAATTGTATAGTTTTAAGGCTAAAATTTGTACGCCTCACATAGGCATGAAATAGAGTAACATCAAAATTGTACCAACACCTTACCTACCACCTTTGATTTTGATTTTTGATTTTTGACACGGAATACGGTCGGATACGGTTGGATTTTACGTAATTCCCACGGGATAGGAAATAAAAGGGATATAGGTAGTTAAACTCTTTTTATTTCTCGGTGTATTTGCCGCCCGTTTAAACGACGTAAAAGTTAAACCATATTGAGTGTTTTACGTCCACGCGAAGGTGCCTACCTACTACCTAAATGACGCCTACGACTTCATCCGCGTGGATTTAGGTTTTTTTTTTCAATCAGGGGTGCACAGACCAGTAAGCCCAGCCTTAGGTACTGGTCTGTGCCGGGATGCAAACTATCTCTGTATTAAATTTCATCAATATCAGTTAATCGGATGGGCCGTATTATTAAAACAGACAGACACACTTTCGCATTTATAATATTAGTATTTGGCATGGATGTGTTAGATAGATGTTATAGTAGGATAGTAAATAACATAGAGACAGGGTCGTATTATGAAAGGTGTCGATACCAGAGGGCCATAACACAATTAATCAAGCGCGGAGCGGACACGGCGGACACGGCGGACACGGCGGACACGGCGGACACGGCGCGGCGCGAGCGCAGCCGAGATATCATAATTAAGTTGCGCGGCTTGTTCAAATTAAATTATGTTCGAATTAAACGTTACGGCCGCTATAAATTGGCGTGCGCAGGCGCCGCTGTTACGCGCACGCATGATATATTATCGCATGCTGCTATGCTCGTTCGATAAAGGGGTTAAGGTATAAGATACTACACGGATTGGATCGACATAAACTATATAAAAGCGGTGATAGCCTACTGGTTAAGAAGTCGGCCTGCTATTCGAATGGTTCGGTGTTCGAGCACCTCTGACTTTTCAGAATTATGCGTTATTTGGTATTTGAAGGTGAAAGAAAACACCGTCAGGATATTTGCATGCCTGAGAGTTCTCCATACTGTGTGTATGTGGTCTCAAAGATGTCTGCCAATCCGCACTGGGATAGCGTGGTGCACTATGGCTTATTCGCTTCTTATTCTCGGAGGAGACTTATGGTTATTATATCATGATGATGATATTCTATAAGCGGTGATAGCTTAGTGGTTAAGACATCGACCTCTTACTCAGGCGGTCCGGAGTTCGATTCTGAGCACATACTTCTAACTTTATGTGAGTTATATCACTTGATTTAACTGTGAAGGAAAGCATCGTCAGGAAACCTGCATGACTGAGAGTTCTCCATGTTCTCAAAGGCGTATGAAGTCTGTTAATTCGCTTTTGGGCAGCGCGTGGTGTGGTGGGCTATGGTTTATTTTCTTCTCATTCTAGGTACCTAATGAAGTAGGAAAAAAACTAGAGGCCTTAGTAATATGGTGCTACAGGAAGGACAAATGCTGCTATATGAAGTTGGGTCCCAAAAATAAGAAACGACGAAGTCCTACGATGCGAGTTGCGACGCATCGGTAAAAATTGATACCTATAATTTTGACTATTAAACGCATAAAGGTCAGTTATCTCGGGCATGCTCTTAGACATGATCGGTATCGTCTCCTTCAGACCATCATGATGGGCTAAATTGAGGGAAAGGGAAGCGTCGGTAGAAGAAGAAAGTCATGACTTAGAAACATCCGAGAATGGACTGGGATATAGTTAGTACAACGTTTTGTTAGGCGAAAGATAGGAAATTATATGACGAGATGACGGCCTATTTTAATGTAGATAACAGGTACATACCACGATTAATATGGCGTTTTTATTTCTCGACATTTCAACCCAATTGCATGGGTCGTGGTCACGACGGGACTGCGGTGCTGCGAGAGATGAAATTCGAGCTGTCAAGGGCAGTAGCGAACTACCCTCTTTCTTGTTCTTTTCGCTGGAACTTCACGAGATGACGGCCAATCTTCAATAGTAGCGAGGCACAACAAGAACGTATACGTGATCAGAAAAGAGGATATCCGTACGAGAACCAGAGTAACCGACATAGCTCAACGGGTTGCGTCACTGAAGTGGCAATGGGCAGGGCACATACGTAGTTCAAAAAACCAATAGACGTCGTTGGGGTCCCAAGGTGGTAGCCACAGGGAGTCGGTTGATGATTGTGAGATGTTCAAAGACAATTAAACTCTAAGTGGATTCCAAACTAGGAATCCTCCTCCATCGGAAATTCCCATCCAAATGTCAACCGGGCACAACGTCATTTACTTTCTCAATGCAATCGATTCATACATAACCATCACCGACACTAGCATTTACAGATATGTAAGTAGAAGACGTTGAAATTACAAAACACGTATTTGACATACTACTTTCACGTTTTTTAGGGTTCCGTACCTCAAAAGGAAAAACGGAACCCTTATAGGATTACTTTGTCGTCTGTCTGTCTGTCTGTCTGTCTGTCAAGAAACCTACAGGGCACTTCCCGTAGACCTACAATCATGAAATTTGGCAGATAGCTGGCTTTAGGGGGAAAATCTGAAAACCGTGAATTTAAGGTACCTATATAATATTTTCAATATTCGAAGTAAGATAACTATATCAAGTGGGGTATCATATGAAAGGGCTTTACTTGTGCATTGTAAAACAGATTTTTAATAATTTTTATGCATCATAATTTTTGAATTATCGTGCAAAATGTCGAAAAAATACGACTGTAGTACGGAACCCTCAGTGTGCGAGCCTAACTCGCACTTGGCCGGTTTTTTTAAAGACATTACTATAATATGTGAGTAGGTCTAACCAATTTGGTTTTTCACTAACACTAAATAAACGTATCGGCCGATACACAAGAAAGAATGCTAATCGTAAACTTTGCGCTGCAGTGACCTTTCTACTATGGTCTAATTGTTCTTTGTAGGCTATGGGCACGGTAATATTTGCTATGGGCATAGACTATGGGAGTTTAAAAAAATACAAACCATAGATACCTGTAGGTAAAGTAAGATACTCATACCAAGTTAATCAAGGCTTAATCTAATTTATATTATATTCATTTGTTTTTATCTTTATTTTATTTTAATTTTAGAATCTAAATTTTTCTTTTATATTTTATACTAGTTTATGCTCGCGACTTCGGCCGCGTGTACTACACGAATTTCAAACCCCTATTTCACCCCCTTAGAGATTGAATTTTCAAAAATTCTTCCTTGCCTAATTCATAATAGCTATCTGCATGCTAAATTTCAGCAAGATCCGTCCAGTAGTTTGAGCTGTGCGTTGATAGATCAGTCAGTCAGCCAATCAGTCAGTCACCTTTTCGTTTATATATTTAGAAGCTTAGATTTTGATTTTATATTTGACCTCTGTACACTATGGGTACAGTTTGCCTGAAATAAAGAAGAATATTACCCTTCGTGTGCGAGTCTGACTCGTACTTGCCGGTTTTTGTTCCTATTTCTGTGTATCTTTGGTTGATAGATATCAATGTGACATTGCCCGCCCGTGTAGGTATTGTAGGCTTCGATGAACAATTATTAGGTATTAGGTAGTAGGTTACATTGTGGTTACATTGTAGTGGAAACTAGCGATTTATGCTTTAGCGTTTGGTAAAAACAAAAAAAACACGCCAGTAAAATGCTAGTAAAACAATAATTATTTATAAGGCATTGTTTCGTAATTGTCAAATGTCATTGTCTGGTATTGCAAAATATGACTGGATCCAGGGCTGTCACATTATTTTTTATCCCGTATAAAAAATATCGGTCAAAATTGCATATTTTGTGGATAAAACAAAGAACTTCCATGTACTACTATGTAAGTAGTCCTATGTCGATGGGATATAAAATTTTTTTACAAAAAAAATAAAAACCGACTTCGTTACATAAACACTAAAAATTGAAAAATAATTTAATTTATTACCGAATATATTATGTATACAAGAGTTAATATAGTTCCATAATAATACTTTTTGGTGCCGGTGCCAATTAGCTTTAGCTGCGCGAATCGTCTGGACTTCATATTTTTATGGGACTCCACAATGGCACCTCATTGGCACCGACCCCAAAAAATATTATTATGGAACTATATTAACTCTTGTATACATAATATATTCGGTAATAAATTAAATTATTTTTCAATTTTTAGTGTTGGGTCAGGTGGTAAACAGTGGCCCAGTAGTACACAGTGCACCACCACTCATATCTCAAAAACGCGACGTTGCTAAACCGTACTGCAAACGCGAAACAATTTGCCTTCTACCACCTCCCGCACTCCCCAGTCGACGGCGCTCTCCCGCCCGTAACAGTGGCACAGTGTATGGTTTGTCCTTGGAGCCAAAAAAAGTAAGTACACGTGTTTTCATTTATTTTCTTTCTAGAATCGTTGTATATTTAGTAACATTATATTGCACTGTTTCCATGTGTAAAGTAATTGTTCCTTAATAACTTAGATATATAAATATCCTTTGAATTTGGTATGTTTAATAGTTATGTAACCTTATAGGTTAGAAAGTGGTGTCTGCACACAGTGGCTCAAAATCGTAGGGTACACAGTGGACCATGGTTCACTGTGTACCAATCACTTTGTTCATTATGTCCGATACAATTATTATGCATTAACTTTCAACTGTTATTGTTATGAACAAAAAAGGCGTTAATAGAAGATCTAATACTTAATATAATAATAGTCATCTTTTTGTTTTAGAATGTGTCGAACTACAGTAAAAAATCGAAAAATTGGCGGACATGATGCAAAAGACATGAAAAAAACTGTAGATCTTATAAAGAACGGAATGAGTATACACAAAGCAGCACAAGAATGTAATTTAAAATATTCAACTATGAGAAGATTTACGTGAAAATACTAATAAGTGGAAATATAAAAATCCAGGCTTTAATTTATATAGTCAGTATTCCTAATTAGATTTGTAAGTTAAATTAGTATCTACTATCTACTAGTTTGTTTTTTGTACTGATTTTATGTGATTGTTGCTAAAGAATACAAATATATAAAGAAATGATTAAAAATTACTTTACTGTAGTTTTATTTAACGACATTTATATCAATAAATATTTTTAAATATGTGACAAATGTAGGTAATTAAAATGATGATTCACTGTGTACACATTGGTTCACTGTCGACTCACCCCCTGATTCACTGTGTACATATACTGGTACACAGTGAACCATTCGCCATCTTTTAAATAAAACAATATTACCTATAAACTATTACAATTATTGGTGAAATTGATATGCAAAACACAAGTTTAATAAACTACCTTTCGTCTAATGCCAATAGTTCTTAACTACATTCACGTACGGTGGATCTATAAATGTTTGAAATTTTAGTGGTTCACTGTTTACCATGTCACCCTTTATGTAACGAAGTCGGTTTTTATTTTTTTTGAAAAAAAATTTATTTTACAATTTTTAGTAGCCCCATGGAATTATGCTATGACTGGTTAAAAATCTACCGTTTACTAAGCTATTACACTGATCGCGAACAATTTACTCTTATCCGTTGAGGAGTTCCAGTATCTATCTTCGAAGATGTTCATCAGATCTTCACCAAATTGAAATGGGACCAACTTTGAAGTATACCCTTTTAAACAAAAAAAGAATTTTCAAAATCGGTCCTGGCGTTTTTGAGTAATCGGGGAACATACATAAAAAAAAAAAAAAAAAAAAAGATTCCGACGAATTGAGAACCTCCTCCTTTTTCTGAAGTCGGTTAAAAATTGATCTTTGCCAACATTTTCGCTACAATAATCCATACTTCCATACTAATATTATAAATGAGAAAGTGTGTCTGTCTATCTGTCGGTCTGTTAGCCTTTCGCACGGCCCATCCGTTCCACCGATTTTGACGAAATTTGGTATAGAGATAGTTTGCATACCTGGGAAGGACATAGCCTACTTTTTATCTCGAAAAATCAAAGAGTTCCCGCGGATATTTAGGGTTTTAAAAATGCCGTGGGAACTCTTTGATTTTCCGAGATAAAAGTAGCCTATGTCACTCTCCTGGTCTTTATATATACCCATGCAAAAAACCACGCCAATCCGTCGCTCCGTTGTTGGGACGTGATTTTAGGACAACCAACAAACCAACAAACCAAGAAACCAAAAAACAAAAACACACATTTATAATAGTTTATCGACACTTTATCGCTTTTTTATATAATGCAAGCTAATCCCCGCGAGTTCGTCTGCGTGGAGTACACAAATTTCAAACCCCTATTTTACACCCTTCAGGGGTTAAAATTTCGATAATCCTTTCTTAGCGGATGTCTGCGTCAAAATAGCTATCTGCATGCCAAATTTCAGCCCGATCCGCCCAGTAGTTTGAGCCGTGCTTTTGATAGATCAGTCAGGCAGTCATCTTTTCCATGTTTTGCTCGTTCGTTTATATGGATAACATTGTTGTACAAAATGAAAATAGGAAAAGAATGATCAGTACCCTCATTATAAATGCGAAAGTGTGTTTGTTTGTTGGTTTGTCCTTCAATCAAGTCGCAACGGTGCAACGGATTGACGTGATTTTTTGCATGGGTATAGTCAAAGACCTGGAGAGTGACATAGGCTACTTTTTATCCCGGAAAATCAAAGAGTTCCCACGGGATTTTTAAAAAACCTAATTCCACGCGGACGAAGACGCGGGCATCAGCTAGTAAAGAAAAAAGTTTAGTGCGAGCGACATCCCTACCCGCATGAATAACTCAAGTTAGTATTCGAGGAATTCGAATTTCGTTTTACCTAGTTATTGTGACTAGTTATTGTGACAATAAAGCTAATCATAATTTTAATAGTAGCAAAAAATAAACAAATTAAAGCATTCAGGCTTTCAGTAGCTGTCTATGAGTTTTTAAACATTATGTACCTAATAAGTGTCTAGTCAGACGGACCACATGACAACCACACCAAACTTGCAAAAATACTAATGTGTAACTAACTCACAAAAATGAAAATACTTAGGTAAGCATAGAATTATTTATGAAGATTGAAATTGGCACCGCGCCGTTAGGCTGCAGCTGGATACACCGTTAGTGACATATCATCGCGCGTCATTGTAAAAATAGATTTATTGGCATAGCATTTCTGTACATTTTTGTATGTCATACAAAATCGGCAATATGCGGTTCCATCAGTCAGTTCTAAACTTATTTAGGGTTGAGTTTGTATAGAACTCTATGTTGGAGGTGCAGAATGAGCGGTCAAATATCACGCTATGGGGGACGTGAAATCAAGAAACCTATAGTCGTTTCATAGCCTACCTAGTGTCCAATGTAACATAAATGTAAAATGTAGTGTAACAGCTGACGAAGCCTTGACGTTTTGTTAATAGTTCCCTATCTGTTGTGAACTATGGTAGTGGTGGTGTGTGGTGGGGTGTGGCTTTTTTTCGAAACAACAAATAAATTATTCAAAATACGTAATAAATTACACTTTTCGATTGTCAGTTGCTGGATTTGTAAGATAATATAGTGGTGAGAATTTTGTACGCCAACTTAAAACTAAAGCTACGAGGGTTCCAAACGCGCTAGGTCTGAGTGCAACAAACTTTGGTTATGGCACGTCTTAGACGACTCTAAAGCAGTTGATTGACAATAATTATTATCTCTAAAAAACAATAGGTCAAGTCATTAGAGAAATACACTGTCTCTTACGTGAGTTACTTCAATAAAACGTAAACTTACTTATTAATAGAAATTAATTATTATTATTTATCATATCGTGCTTATTTCGATTGATAGCTGTTTGTTTTTTGATGACAGATAGGTAATTAGTAATTACTAATTACCTAGGTATCGTGCTGAATTTGAGATTAATATTTTGAACTCAAGAGATTAACAGTGTTAAATAACCGGTCAAGTGCGAGTCCGACTCGCACACGAAGGGTTTCGTACCATCGTTTGAGAAATAACCCCTTTTAATTTTTTTATTGATACGTAGGTACGGTACATACCTAAACAAAAATTCACGGTCTTCGGCTTTTTCTCTTTAAGTACCTAAAAGTACTCTTTAAGTACTTTGTGATAATTATAAGACATTGCTACCTGCCAAATATCATGATTCTAGATCAATGGGAATTATATACCCTATAGGTTTTGATTAAATTAAATTAAATTAAAATTAAAATTAAAAAAATTACTTTGATGGGTCTTGACATACAGACAGACAATAAAGTGATCAGTAAGAGTTTTTTATCCGGAGATACGGAACCCTAACTAGATGGTAATGCAGCCTGAATCATTAGGTAGGGACATTTAAGCGCAACTGGTAAGTAGTTACATGTCCTAGGCGCTATCCGTTATGCTCAGCACACGAGCTAGGGCTTTGGCTCGGGCTGTAAAAGGCGCCGCGCGTAATTAAGTGCTTCGGCCATATTAGCGCAGCCATCTCGCCAGATCATCGCGCGGGCAAATGTTAATTGTTATAGCTACGTGCAGGCTCTGCACCGAGACACATACTGCACTATGGGACGACGAGCATTTCACAATAGTTGACACGAGCTAGGTCTGTGGCCTTACTATAGTGCACTCCAGCTAGGTCTGTGGCTCGGGCAGTAAAAGGCGCCTCGCGTAATTAAGTGCTTCGACCATATTAGCGCGGCCATCTCGCCAGATCATCGCGCGGGCAAATGTTAATTGTTAACTAGCTACGTGCAGGCTCTGCACCGGCCACCGAGTGACACAGTGCACTATGGGACGACGAGCACTAGCTAGATTACCTATAGGCTTAATTACGAAGAGTTCAGCTCAAATTTCGGTAAAACTAGCCTAGAAATATCAAAATTTACAAAAATATCTCGGAAACAACTAACTATTAGGAACCGCTGATTTTGCCTTGCAGAGACCCCCTCGCTTTCTACCATCTAACCCCCTTCCACTGCGGGTGCAACACTAAATGTCATAGTTTAGGGTTAAGTTATACTAATAAGTAGTTACTTTTTTCTCTAGAATAGTCGATTTCCTTTTAAAGAGAGTAGTAGCATTATAATCGTGGACCAAGCCTATCAAATACAACTTTTTTTTACCTCCAAATTCATGCCAAAGAGACCCAAAAAAATTACACATTTAAAAATGGCACCATACAGCCGCCATATTGATTTTTTAAAAAATCAGCGTCACTCACGATGATGCAATGGATGCTAATTCTAAGTTATGGCGGAATAAAGAAACTCACAACATGAATTCTGAAAATATTACACTCCTTTTTTTGGCAATCGCGTACAAAAATCATTGCAAAATTAGTATGATTGAAGATTAAAAATATTGAATCTGGCTGTCTGTTCCAATCTGCCGCGTGTAGTGTAGGTAGGTAGCCGTAAAGCCTTTAGTTTTACTTGGAACTATCAGATAGTGTTTGTTGGACTAGCGAGGTACGAGCGGGCGGCTTGCACCTAATGTCAAAGGGTTGCCGAGATAACTGTGTGCGCGTGCGCAATTCATTACTCTACAATACAATGCATGGCCAAATTGGATGGGATAAAACAGGACGGCATTTGTTACAGACTCGTAGGACCTGAGACAAATATAGTAGGTACCTATCTAGGAAACTTATACTTAACTAGCTTATGCTCGTGCTAGATTAGCCTCAGAAGTATAGAGACGATGGAGTCAGGAATCAACCTACTGAGAGTCTAAACCTTAGTTCGTTATCAATAAGCTAGGGCGTGGTTGTAGGTAGGAGACAAAATAAAAGATTGTATAAGGAAATAAACTGTTTTATTCAGGGAAAAGTCCCTCCAAATCAAAGTTTATCTTTACCATTACTTATTGCTTTATCATTAAATAATTTATTATTTCCTTTAAGAAAAATCTACCGCCAGTTCGAAAAAGCATATCTACCGAGAGAAAGAACTGGCAAGAAAAAACTCGGCGGTGTCTATCCACAATTATTGAAAAATAGATACAACTATGGTATTACCATAACATATCCAACCCACATCGGGTATAAGCATAAACTATTACAAAGGAATACCAGTTGAATAACAAATTACACATAAAACAACATACATAGTATAACAATAGAAATATAAAATCAACAATATTCGTACCTGTAGGTATGTCACAGCTTCTTATTAAAAATAGGAAAATTAATGATGTCTACCGTCAAAGCAGAGCCATTTATAGCCCTTTGGCTACCCTTTCCATTAATATAATGATACCATATAAAACTCAAATTCAATAGAGTCGACAATAGAGATTAAACTTTAGTTTTAAATTTATACACTTCAAAATTCCACATTATACTCTATTTAAATCTACAATTACTTTACTTCTAAAATATAATAAAATCAATTTCACCATGTAAGACCTTTGGATTAGCTGCTATATATTATCTGTTACGTCTGTAGTATTTTGTCTATCATTTTGACGTGCCTCTGTTTACAAATAAAATGTCTATGGTTTAGAATTAATTCTTAAGCAAAATCTAAAGAGTTTAGTAGCAATTTCAAGAAATAAATAGCAACTCTAACCATTTATCTTATACGGCCAAACTGACAATTGCTTCGTTCTCGAAGCAATAAAATAAAAACAAACAATTCGTTAAGTAAATAAAGTTGTTAAACAACATCAAAACATTTTTTTCAAACAACATGTCTGTGGCCACCATAAAATAAAATAAAACATGTTCAAAATCACCACACAGTTTGCTCTAAAAAATACAAGATATATTTTTCTCGCCACAGCACATATTATGTTTCCAAACAAGATATCCTTTAACCCCATTGGTTTTAAACCAATATCAAAAAATATTTTTAACACCACTGGTATTAAAGCGATATTATAAAAATACTTTTCAACACCGTTGGTTCCAACGTTTTAAAGTATCATCTACAAAATATCCTTCAACACCATTGGTTTTAAGGCAACATCGTAAACATCATAAAATTGTCCCTTAACACCATTGGTTTTGATCCATATACCTACCACTATACAATTTTTCATAAATAAAATATAAAATCCAAAAAGGTAGTAAATAAAAACATATGAAGGTAGGTACCAAAAATTAAAATGTCAAAAAATATCACACAAAAATAATTTACATTAAAAAGATCGTCAAAGAAGTAATCAATATCAAAAATAGTTAAATACAAGAAAATCCATGTTCAAAAATTAAAACATTTCAAACATCAAAAACGTCAGAAAATAAAAAGTATTATTCAAAACAAAAACCTACGGAATTAAAAAATATCAAACACAAGTGGGTAGTCAAGAATCTCTAAACTCCAATATTCTAAATTTAGGTTTCAGGTTTGACCATAGTCCACCACGCTGGCCAAGTGTGGTTTGGCAGATCCATTACATAACGGTGGGTATTTATAAAAAAACAATGACATCAAACAATCAGTAGCTACTATTCTATAATCTGACAATTGCCTCCGGCCTTTATTGCAAGGTACCTATTCCCCTGCTGAATGGGACTTAGCGGCATAGCAACAGGATAAGACATCAGCAGCCTAACCTATCCATATATAAAAACTACAAAAATAAACTCAAACAAAATTTCTTAATTATTGTAGGTAGGTATCACAAATCTTTCATCTCTACGTTTCGCGAGTGAGAACTCCGATGCAAAGTCAATAGCAAAAAAACAAAATGGCCATGCTAATCGCAATTTCTGATCAATGAATCATCAACATTTAACGAATGATGGAATGTGTATTTCTGAAACAAAACTACAACAAAAAATTTTTTTTTTTTTTTGTTCTTTTTTTTTGTTCTTTTTTTTTCTCTGTCATTATGTAACACATAAATAATTAATAAACATCTATTCGGCCAACCTGAAAAGTACTTCGTTCTCGAAGTACTTACATAGGAAATGCCACAAGAATACCAACATAACTAAAAAAAAGTAAGATGACTCATCACTCGTAAAACAATATTCAATGATTCAATTTCAACATCACTATCATATAAATTACGAATATACGGCTAGACGTCAGACGGAAATTAAAATAGAACACAAATTAATCATCAGTAAATATTTACTGACAAACTTGCTTTACAGTTTTTCACCGCTCGGTCAGTCTGACATTTAACCACATTTTATTATTATCAAACTACAAACCTAGGTGCGATTAGAAAATGTAACTAATTAACCGTATACAAAAAAAATTACAAAACCTGAGAGGTCTTTTTGTCAACTGTGTCAAGTCTAATTGTAATCGTATGATCATTTACTTAACAAAAATTTCATACCAACTAAGTACCTGCAAAATTTTAACATTAATTTACGTAATATCGATTTGTGTTACTAGCTGGGACATCATGCAATTAAACACCTTCAAACATTAATCTGAGTCATTGAAACAGAACATCTATACTGAATACAAAATTACCCACAAATTTTATTTATTTAGTACCCACATCTTTATTTCTGTAATACAATTAGTTTTAAAACAAATAAAATGACGGCAGGTACTATGAAACTGTGTTACACATTACACAGAGTATTAATAGGTCCATGATTACGCAATAAAACTTTCTAAGGCCTACCTGCCTGAAAAAATAGTCTTGCAAAAACTTTTTTTTTTTTTTTCACTTTCACAACACTTTGAACAAAATAAGCTTCCATACCAATTTAGGGTATCCAGATTAAGGGTATCCAATGTCCATTGTGGTACCTCTCGTGGACGTCAGTCATCACAACGCCTGTTGTAACATCTTTGATGGCTTTTCACAAAGCCATCCGAAATGGCCGGTATTTCTGAAACTTGTACAAACTGCATTAGAAAAGGCACAATTCAGCCATATCGTATCCCACTTCTGATGCTAGATTAGCCTCAGAAGTATAGAGACGATGGAGTCAGGAATCAACCTACTGAGAGTCTAAACCTTAGTTCGTTATCAATAAGCTAGGGCGTGGTTGTAGGTAGGAGACAAAATAAAAGATTGTATAAGGAAATAAACTGTTTTATTCAGGGAAAAGTCCCTCCAAATCAAAGTTTATCTTTACCATTACTTATTGCTTTATCATTAAATAATTTATTATTTCCTTTAAGAAAAATCTACCGCCAGTTCGAAAAAGCATATCTACCGAGAGAAAGAACTGGCAAGAAAAAACTCGGCGGTGTCTATCCACAATTATTGAAAAATAGATACAACTATGGTATTACCATAACATATCCAACCCACATCGGGTATAAGCATAAACTATTACAAAGGAATACCAGTTGAATAACAAATTACACATAAAACAACATACATAGTATAACAATAGAAATATAAAATCAACAATATTCGTACCTGTAGGTATGTCACAGCTTCTTATTAAAAATAGGAAAATTAATGATGTCTACCGTCAAAGCAGAGCCATTTATAGCCCTTTGGCTACCCTTTCCATTAATATAATGATACCATATAAAACTCAAATTCAATAGAGTCGACAATAGAGATTAAACTTTAGTTTTAAATTTATACACTTCAAAATTCCACATTATACTCTATTTAAATCTACAATTACTTTACTTCTAAAATATAATAAAATCAATTTCACCATGTAAGACCTTTGGATTAGCTGCTATATATTATCTGTTACGTCTGTAGTATTTTGTCTATCATTTTGACGTGCCTCTGTTTACAAATAAAATGTCTATGGTTTAGAATTAATTCTTAAGCAAAATCTAAAGAGTTTAGTAGCAATTTCAAGAAATAAATAGCAACTCTAACCATTTATCTTATACTCGCGACTTCGTTCGCGTGGACTACAGAAACTTCAAACCCTTATTTCACCCCTTTAGGGGTTGAATTTTCAAAAATCCTTTTTTAGCGGATGCCTACGTCATAATAGCTATCTGCATGCCAAATTTCAGCCCGATCTGTCCAGTAGTTTGAGCTGTGCGTTGATAGATCAGTCAGTCAGTCACCTTTTCCTTTCATATATTTAGATGTACCTAGTATCTATTAAATAAAAACTTTACCCGAAAATGTAGGTACTTAAGTACGAGCATAAAACAAGATGATTCACAGCCATTTTGCTCCATCTACCATATCGATTAAGTTGGTACATCGATTTACAATATAGTACAACGATGAATAGATCCGACACATAATATTATTATTTTATGAATTTCTGTGACCTAAACACGGACGTGTAACGTAAATAAATTAATTTTGCATATGGGGTCACTTTTGGGATGCAACATATCAAATGAAAGGACGTGTTATAAGGGTCTCAAATAAAGGGATAGGTTATACTTACCTAAGTATATTTTTTTATTTATTTAACGTACCTAGATGAAAATTTACCATTCCCTCCAGTGGATCAGTTATCACGACGACGATATTATAAATAAACTAGCTTATGCTCGCGACTTCGTCCGCGTGGACTACAAAATTTCAAAACCCTATTTCACCCCCTTAGGAGTTGAATTTTCAAAAATCCTTTCTTAGCGGATGCCTACGTCATAATAGCTATCTGCATGCCAAATTTCAGCCCGATCCGTCCAGTAGTTTGAGCTGTGCGTTGATAGATCAGTCAGTCAGTCAGTCAGTCAGTCGGTCAGTCAGTCAGTCACCTTTTCCTTTTATATATATAGATTATTACACTCTATAATTTTAGACTCCTTTTATAACAAAATCCCGTAAATTATTTTGGACTTGCCTTTACACAAGTTTAAAAATCTAATTCTCTTGAAAAAAGCATATTACACAATTGAAGATTAGCTAAATAATAAAAGAGCGTGGATTTGACCTGCAGCTCGTTCCAGCAACGCACAGGACTGCAAATACTTTTCTTTATACATGGCATAATATTGTATATATCAAATCTGTGAAAAGAGCAACCGCCGAGTTTCTTGCTGGTTCTTCTCGGTAGGAAAGGCATTCTGAACCAATGGTGATGCAGCTGACGATTCAAAAATACTTGTAAAAGTTTCATCATCATCATGATCAACCCATTACCGGCTCACTACAGAGCACGGGTCTCCCTCTCTGAGGGGTTTTGGCCATAGTCTACCACGCTGGCCATGTGCGGATTGGTAGACTTCACACACCTTTGAGAACATTATGGAGAACTCTCAGGCATGCAGGTTTCCTCACGATGTTTAGCAAATGAGATTAACCCACATAACTCCGAAAAGTTAGAGGTGCGTGCCCGGGATCGAACCACCGACAGTGGCGTGCACAGGATTTGAAGCCAGGGTAGGCATTAGTTAGGTAGGAACCTGTTTACTGGCAGTTTACAATGAAAAATATGCACAAACTATTATAAATGGGGTAAGCAGTGCATTTATGCCTCTATGACCTGCACGCCACTGACCACCGACCCCCGATTAGAAGACGGACGTCCTAACCACTAGGCTATCACAGCTTGTAAAAGTTTAATTGACTAAAAAATATTTTTATTTTTATTTTATTTTATTTTTATCAAGACGTAAACGGGAGCAAATCCACGGGTTTTGATCAGTATGTACCATGGCATGGTCCGGAACAATCTTTACACGCTCAACTCTTTTTCGAGAGTTTTTGCAGAGTATCTTTGCTTGCCAATTAATGCTCTTTCCAGACCACGGCCTAACGGAATCGCTATAGGGTTGCCACACTCATAATAATATTATTATCTTTACCTGATATAGAATTTGAATTTCAGGTATAGTACTTCACGAAGGCGAGTGAACTTTAATTGTGGTACGTCGTATACCTACATGGGCATTGCGGCAGTGTGTCTGCATGTCGGACCAATCAGTCGCGAGCAAGCGCTCGCATACGCACACATTTGGAGTACCTTACTTATACTGACACGACTTAAACACAAGATATGAGCCACTCGCCCTCGTGAAATGCAAGAACTATAAGTAGGTAAGTCATTTTCTTAAGTAATTAATTCTGTATAATGGGGAGTGCTCTGAAGAGCTTTTTGACCTCATTTCACTCTTTTTTTCTACAACCGCACCGCGCGCCACCGTAAGGAATTTCACCCTCACCATCTGGGTGTCTAGTGCACTTCGACCGTCCGCTGCGCCAGATCCTTCTTTCCACGCACGTGCAAACTGTGGAACCAACTCCCATCGGCGGTGTTCCCACTAGATTATAACATGGGGTTATTCAAGGGGCGGACCAACAAATTCCTAAAAGGCCAGCAACGCATCGGCGGCTCCTCTGGTGCTGCAAATGTTCATGGGCGGCGGTAATCACTTAACATCAGGTGACCCGCCTGCTCGTTTGCTCGCTATATCTATTAAAAAAAAAAAAATTAACCTGGCAGCCTTATGAACTGAACCTAAACGAACGAAAATGGACCCATTTTTTTTTTACAAAAAGTTGTTCCGGACCATGCCATGGTATGGCATGGTCCGGAACAATCTTTACACGCTCAACTCTTTTTCGAGAGTTTTTGCAGAGTATCTTTGCTTGCCAATTAATGCTCTTTCCAGACCACGGCCTAACGGAATCGCTATAGGGTTGCCACACTCATAATAATATTATTATCTTTACCTGATATAGAATTTGAATTTCAGGTATAGTACTTCACGAAGGCGAGTGAACTTTAATTGTGGTACGTCGTATACCTACATGGGCATTGCGGCAGTGTGTCTGCATGTCGGACCAATCAGTCGCGAGCAAGCGCTCGCATACGCACACATTTGGAGTACCTTACTTATACTGACACGACTTAAACACAAGATATGAGCCACTCGCCCTCGTGAAATGCAAGAACTATAAGTAGGTAAGTCATTTTCTTAAGTAATTAATTCTGTATAATGGGGAGTGCTCTGAAGAGCTTTTTGACCTCATTTCACTCTTTTTTTCTACAACCGCACCGCGCGCCACCGTAAGGAATTTCACCCTCACCATCTGGGTGTCTAGTGCACTTCGACCGTCCGCTGCGCCAGATCCTTCTTTCCACGCACGTGCAAACTGTGGAACCAACTCCCATCGGCGGTGTTCCCACTAGATTATAACATGGGGTTATTCAAGGGGCGGACCAACAAATTCCTAAAAGGCCAGCAACGCATCGGCGGCTCCTCTGGTGCTGCAAATGTTCATGGGCGGCGGTAATCACTTAACATCAGGTGACCCGCCTGCTCGTTTGCTCGCTATATCTATTAAAAAAAAAAAAATTAACCTGGCAGCCTTATGAACTGAACCTAAACGAACGAAAATGGACCCATTTTTTTTTTACAAAAAGTTGATGACTAAACGAAACAGGCTAACTTAAACGTGATCACTGATCATGATAGAAAAAGACTTTTTGATTATTGATGACTAGCTGATGCCCGCGACTTCGTCCGTGTGGATTTAGGTTTTTGAAAATCCCGTGGGAACTCTTTAACTTTCCGGGATAAAAAGTAACCTATGTCACTCTCCAGGTCTTTAACTATATCTATGCAAAAAATCACGTCAATCCGTCACTCCGTTGTGACGTGATTGAAGGATAAACCAACAAACCAATAAACCAACAAACTAACAAACAAACACACTTTCACATTTATAATAAGGGTACTGATTTAACACATTATTCGATACCAAGGAATTGAAAATGATTAACGATTGAATAAAAAGAAAATACCTGTCAAGTGCGAGTTGGACTCGTACACGAAGGGTTCCGTACCAAAATAACTTTTTTGTTTTTGTGAAGTAAGGCCTAATTCAGGGTTTTCAACCTGCCAAATTTCATGATTCTAGGTAATGGGAAGTACCCTATAGGTTTCTTGACAGACAGACAGACAACGAAGTGACAGTGATTTAAGCTTTAAAGTATCGATATTTCGTCCAGTTGCATGGGTCGTGGTCGCAACGGGACTGCGGTGTTGCGAGAGGTGACGCTAGAGCTGTGACAGGCAGTATCAAACTAGGTACTAGCTATAAAAAAATCTATGTCCAGCTGTAGTAGACATATAACTATAAATCAGTTATAAGTCCCGCAAATTTCTTATGACCGTGGCCGCCATTTTAGTGACGTCAGCACTAGACTGAAGTTTCGAGGTGATGGTATATTTTTATTTCGGCTGACGTCAAAATGACGTCATTTCGATGTTAATCAGACATGGTTCCAGCGTAATAGCAATTTGCGGGACTTCTTCTTTCGCTCTGGGCTGGTTTCCGCACTTAAACGTTTCCGTCTGTTGTGCGTAATTTGCGGGACTTACACCCACCGTTATTTCAAACTCAAACTCAAATTATTTATTCAGAATATAGGTAAAATTTTAAGCTTAGGCACTGATGGTCAAAATTTTAATTTGTAAGATGATATAGTGGCGATAATTAATACGTACTTAAAACTAAAGCTACGAGGGTTCCAAACGCGCCCAGGTCTGAGGTCTTTCGCTTTGTGGCAACCCTGACCGTGTACGACTACGAATAAAAAATATCTCCGACATAGAAGTCGAACAAGTTAGGGTTCGCGCTGTGTGAATAATGCTAACCAAATGCACATATCAATTGCAATGCTTAATACTTCTTCAATTTTCTGTTCATAAATATCATTTCTGCGTTACGAAAAACGCAATGAGCCATCGCTTGGTTATGGATGGAAGAGCAGTAATTATATTAGTAATTATGTATTAATTAGAAGTACTTAGAAAAGTTTCCTAAGTTATTGCACTTAAGCATTAGTTTAAGTTTAAGTTATAACCCCACCTGAACATTTTTTTATTCTATTGTATTGACCAGTCAATACAATAGAATCCAGTAGTTTGAGCTGTGCGTTGATAGATCAGTCAGTCAGTCAGTCAGTCAGTCAGTCACCTTTTCCTTTTATATATTTAGACTAGCTTATGCTCGCGACTTCGTCCACGTGGACTACACAAATTTCAAACCCCTATTTCACCCCCTTAGGAGTTGAATTTTCAAAAATCCTTTCTTAGCGGACGCCTACACGTCATAATAGCTATCTACATGCCAAATTTCAGTTCGATCCGTCTAGTAGTTTGAGCTGTGCATTGATAGATCAGTCAGTCAGTCACCTTTTCCTTTTATGTAATTAGATTATGTATTAATTGGAAGTAGAAAAGTTTCCTAAGTTATTGCGCT
The DNA here is from genome assembly GCF_902806685.2 of Maniola hyperantus. NCBI lineage: Eukaryota > Metazoa > Arthropoda > Insecta > Lepidoptera > Nymphalidae > Maniola > Maniola hyperantus. The sequence continues at coordinate 1,447,574 of NC_048546.1, read as the reverse complement.
TACTTAAGCATTAGTTATAAGTTATAACCCCACCTGAACATTTTTTTATTCTATTGTATTGACCAGTCAATACAATTAATTATCTACAATATTAGTAGGTACAGTACGCGGCAGAAAGTAATGTACATCGACCTTTAGAAGGAGATAGCAGATTTGTAGAGCATTGTCTCTGTCGTTGAGACCGACAAAACGTCATATACTTACGTACAAGTGACGGTCACGTCGATCCGTTACTCCGTTGCGACGTAATTGCAGGACAAACAAACACACTTTCACATTTATAATAATATGGGTACTGATAACGCTGAATGTTAAGTAGGTACCAGGTACCAGTCGTAAAGCCTGACCCTCGATATGTCCGTCAAAGTCCGCCCCGGACAAATTCTGAGGCGGTCCGGTCTCAATATACGTCAGGCGCACAGCGGGGCGCGAGATTGAACATCTCAATACTATATCAGAACTAACGCTTATATTTAGCAGTCAAGTGTGAACCGGACTTGTATAGAAAGGGTTCCGTAGATTCATCATCATCATCATGAGTCTCACTGTCAATGTACAGGATGTACCTAACCAGAACGCTAGCAAAGACTTAGCGTTATTGTTTTTATCTAAACACAATCCAATGCCAATGACCATTTGCCTCATTTTGTAGTTTTAGTGATTTAGTATTTTTCAAATTCTGTGGTACTGCAGTCCTTCGAGATTGCGATCGAAGCTCCACCTGGATCTGTCAGCATTTTGTGATTTTATGGTCAGTAAGTGACCCTTAATGTCCCGCATTGACATCCATATCGAAAGAATCGGACTCGCAGTCAAAGCTATATCGAATCGTCAAACTCAATCCATAAGTAGAGATTTTACCGATTTTCGCGTCATATAAAACAAATAGCAACGTCAAAAAGCATAACATAATCTGGCACCCTGTCCGTCATAGCAAAGATAACTGAGATTTCGGAAACACCTATTTGAATATTCAATTTTATCTAACAGACCAACTAAGCAGACAATTTTCACATCCATAAACACCAGCTTTTATCGTCCATCCTTTCACACATACGCAACATTAAATACAAGTGAAAGAGATGGGGATATTATAGAAAATTCTTCAAAGAATCCCAAAAGGATCAAGAAGGGTCGAGTGGACGGTTCGTATGAAAAGTTAATGCGATATTTAGTCTTGATATTTGCTTTGAGGATTTTCGCGCGGTAAATATTTGATTCTCTGAAACCAGTGGTAATCAGTCACTGCTAGGAGAGGTTTAGGTGTTTTGTAATGAATTTCAAGATGGCGTAAATATGTTATGAGATAACTTTGATCGCGTAGTAGTTACGTTTATAAGATTTTTATATTGTACTAGCTTAGCTTGCGACTTCGTACGTGTGGACTACACAAATTTCAAACCCCTATTTTACCCTTTTAGGGGTTGAATTTTCAAAAATCCTTTCTTAGCGGATGCCCTACGTCATAATAGCTATCTGTATGCCAAATTTCAGCCCGATCCATCCAGTAGTTTGAGCTGTGCGTTGATAGATCAGTCAGTCAGTCATCTTTTCCTTTCATATATTTAGATTTAGATAATAAAAGAATACACCAATAAAAAGTCACTTTTCCTAACATGAACTAATTTATGACATCAAAACCAAATAGAGTCATTACTTAGTCCTACTTGTCTGGCGTTAAACTTTATTTACTACTTACTGGTAAGTGGTACATTTACATGCAAACGGCTTGCAAGGTGGCAGTGTTTACATTTCACTTGAATAAAATTGAATTCTGCCGCTTATAAAAGCAAAACGGCTTGCAAAGGGTATCTACTTACCTATTAGGTACTTTTGAGAACTATTAAACAGCATACGAAAATCAGTGAGACGAAAATTGTCAAAAATTGTCCGGTGCCAATTAGCTTTAGCTGCGCGAATCGTCTAGACTTCATATTTTTATGAGACTCTACAATGGCTCCTCATTGACACCGACCCCAAAAAATATTATTATGGAACTATATTAACTCTTGTATTCATAATATATTCGGTAATAAATTAAATTATTTTTTAATTTTTAGTGTTTGTGTATTGAAGTCGGTTTTTTTTTTTTTTTTGTAAAAAAAAATTATTTCACAATTTTCAGTGGCCCCATGGTATTAAAATAATGCTAATTGCTATGCCTGGTTAAAAATCTACTGTTTACTAAGCTATTACACTGATCGCGAGCAATTTACTCTTATCCGTTGAGGAGTTCGATCTATCTTCGAAGATGTTCATCAGATCTTCACCAAATTTAAATGGGACCAACTTTGAAGTATACCCTTTCAAACAAAAAAAGAATTTTCAAAATCGGTCCAGGCGTCTTCGAGGAATCGGGGAACATACATTAAAAAAAAAGATTCCGACGAATTGAGAACCTCCTTTTTTGAAGTCGGTTAAAAAAGTTAAAAGTTAGAGGTGCGCGGGATCAGAGATAATATATTAATAATATATTATCCGATAGATAGAACCCCGACCTACCGATTGGATGGCGGATGTCCTAACCACTAGGCTACCACAGCTTAATATATATAATAGCAAAATAATATTATGTCATCAATATTTACATTTCACTTGAATGCCGCCGCCTAAAAGCGCAACAATGGGTCGCAAAGGGCATCCATTACTGTGAGAGCTAAGACAATGAGTCCACAGCCCTCGTCCCCGGCGCGACACGCTCTACTTCATTATAGTACAAGAGCCTATCCTGCAAACACTTTACCCACGCGTTGAAGAGCTTAGATAATCGTTAAAACACTAGGGGATATTGAGGTGAGTAGTTTTAGGGGAAGAAATTTTCTCCTCTGGCCTATCTCTATCTTGCCTATCTCTACCTATCTACTCTTCTATAGTGCGCAACAGGTCGAGATGGCAATCGGGGTATGAGGCGGGAGGACGCCCCGCACACCCGCACAGCGCCTACGCTTGCCGCACATGGTTAGTGCGGGGGCTATGCGTTCCCTCGAACTATCGCGTACTTGTATACCTACCGACTGAACAAAAAGGTATATAGATAGATTTTTAGCAGCTAGTCTCTATCTTAATAGGTACCTCTACTGATCTACTTTTAAATTTTCTAATATTATCTATTGCAAAGGACAAAACTGTTTGTTATTTATTTCAACATGAGCATTTGTTGGTATAGTTACCATCGGTTCGAAAAGAAAATTCTACTGAGATGAGCCAGCAAGAATCTCGGAACTTAGCTTCTGTTTTTGAAATTCAAAATTTTACAATATGTAAGCAGCTATCATCATCATCATGATCAACCTGTCACCGGTTCACGGGTCTCCTCTCAGCTATACCTATCATCAGTGGCGTGCACAGAGTTTGACGCCAGGGTAAGCATTAGTAAGATAGGCCTTAGATACACCTTATATAGACCTACTGAATGGCAGGTCATAAAGAAAAATGGGCACTGGTCATTTCGACTAGGGTAAGCAGTACTTTTATGCCTCTATGAATTGCACGCCACTGCCTATCATATGCCTATGCCATCATATCGAAATACATAGTCCAGTAAATAATAATAAAATCGGTGGGAATCGATACAAACATCGATTAACTCACTAACACGACCGCTTATTGTGTTTGCAATGTCCACTAGAGGTCAATCAGATGTACGTCACTTCCGACAATACGGAACACTAATCCGTGACGAAGTGCTTCAAGAATTGCTCCCTCTAACCAAATAGAGGGTGCCAAGACACCCTCTACCACGACACTCGAGACACACGACACAAAAACGACAAATATCCCCCTCACGTTTACTCCCTATAGGTTAAAATGAGATAGAAATGCAATTCTGTTTTTTGTTGTGGGGTGGAAAGGTGTCGTGGTAGACGGGAGGGCAAGGGTCATAGAATTAACTGTGAACACAGGCGATTAATCGATTTCTCGTCAGTTGTTGTGGTGCATTCGTTCCTCGTGATTTTTACGGGTCAATGGCGTTTTTGAGTGGCGATTTCATGGGTCCCTTAGAATTTGTGACTTATACATATATACAATTACAGCACAAGCACAGCATTAAAAAGAAAAAAATCAACTAAAAACTTCTAGCTTCTTTCTTTTAAACAAAACAATCAATAAACAAAAATTTCAACATGAAAACGTTAACCTTATCCTAACTTATAATTAAATTACAATCACAGCACCATTTTTGGCATGTTAATTAGAAAAAAAATCAAATGAAATTTTTGCATTTAAAACAAACGGCAAACGCAAATCGTTTTATTTTGTAATTTCATAGACTCAAATATGATTTCTCGAGTTCTCGAGTTTTCTCGAGCTTGATTTCCCGGGAACAAATCCCAACGATTTCCCGGGAATTCTCGGCTCGAGAATTCCCTTGAACCTTACTTAGAATCTACTGTAATTTTTAACAGACTGCAGCGAAGTCCAAATGAGGGTTATGTATTTGACCTGTATGCATATTATGTATGTCCGTTCCTATGTCGGCTTGTAACTACTCAACAGCTCAACCGATTTTAATAAATGATACGTCATTATTAATTACTAGCTGATGCCCGCGACTTCGTACGCGTGGATTTAGGTTTTTAAGGATCCCGTGGGAACTCTTTGATTTTCCGGGATAAAAAGTAGCCTATGTCCTTCCCTGGAATGCAAGCTATCTCTGTACCAAATTTCGTCAAAATCGGTTGAACGGATGGGCCGTGAAAGGCTAGCAGACAGACAGACAGACAGACAGACAGACGGACCAGACAGACACACTTTCGCATTTATAATATTAGTATGGAAGTATGGATTTAATTACAAGCAGTAATAATGGTGGAGTAAAATCGTGCCGCCAAGCGATTCAGCGTTCCGGTACGACGCCGTGTAGAAACTAAAGGGGTGTGGGTTCTGTAAAAACTGCTATATCTTAGACTGCATCATCACTTAGCATCAGGTAGATTGCAGTCAAGACCTAATTTGTATCTGAATTAAAAAAATAGAAAGCATTTTTTCCATTTCCACATAAATGTGTTGACTTGAATCTAGGTAAGTACCTTTATATTCCTTTCACAAACGTCTGCATTCGAGGTTTGTCCTTTCACAATCAGTGGCCCAACAAAGACATAGCTTCTATAATCTATACAGTTATACACGCCAGTCGATGCTGTCGATGTGTCCATTGAAACCTTTCAGCCAATAAGTCGAGATGAACACGCCACCTGGGAAGCTATTCACACTCGCAACATTGATTCAACAGACGAATCATCCACATAGCCATTGGCTTGGTACAAGTTATAAACTTTATGAGGCTTTTGATGATCTCCCTGGTGCAGTGGTGAACGCTGTCTGTCCCGGGTTTGAGTCTCGGCAGAGGAAGTTTGGAATTTCATTATTTCTAAATTTCCTCTGGTCTGGGGGTGTAATATGTACGAATTGTCAGTTTAAACGTAGCATGTTCATATTAGCTGTAACATAAAAATGCAACTCGTCAATATATCGAAGTAGGTTGCGTGCACATCGGATTGAAAGAGAGGTGATGCAAAATTATGTAGGTTAAGTAGTTAGGCAATAAGATTAAAACAATAGTATGTAAGATTTCTTTATTGGTATTGTTAGCGCATAAGAAGAGTAGATCATAAGCCGGCTCTCAATAAACATCTTTCACCGTTGCCGCATTTAATTATTACCATACGGCCACAACATATCTCAGGGGAGAAAACTCTTACCGCCAAGCGATTCAGCGTTCCGGTACGATGCCGTGTAGTAACCAAAGCGGTATGTGTTCTATAAAAATTGGCATATCTTATACTGCATCATCACTTAGCACCAGGTAGGTTGCAGTCAAGTGCTAACTTGTGTCTGAATAAAAATAAAATAAAAAGCATTTTTTTCCATTTCAAGTGCGAGTCGGGTTCGCGCAACGAGGATTCCGTACTACAGTCGTATTATTTTGACATTTTGCACTATAATTCAACAACTATACCTAATGCATAAAAATAAATAAAAATCTGTTTTAGAATGCACATGTGAAGACCTTTCATATGATACCCCACTTGATATAGTTGTCTTACTTCGAAAATTGAAAATATTAATTAGCTCATTCCACAATTTAATTTTTTTTGTGTGATGTAACCAACAAATTCACTGTTTTTAGATTTTTGCCCGAATGTCTGCTATAAGACCTACCTACCTGCCAAATTTCATGGTTCTAGGTCAACGGGAAGTACTCTGTAGGTTTCTTGATAGACCGACAGTCAGACAGACAACAAAGTGATCCTATAAGGGTTCCGTTTTTCCTTTTGAGGTACGGAACCCTAAAAACCACCGTTTCACCACCCCCGTAGGTACACCACCGCCACAATTTGTACCACCATCACCAGTCATCACCACAGTATAAAGGGAAGGTCATCATAATATTAGGTGCAGCCATGTGACGGCCTAGGAAACGGGAACATACACGCTATCGTCTATGCCTTGTGGCACAGAGTCGCGATATTAACTGTCAGTGGCAAGAATCGCAAGCTTGATTAATCGAAGCGCGACCCAGGTGAGACTCGCTATACGTAGGTACCTACCTACTGTAGCTGTGGCCTGTGGCTATACCGCGTTAATTGCGCGCTTTATCCGCCGTTCGCCATCCGCCATTGTAGACTGTGTGGGATCCATTAGGCAGTGGTCCGACAGCCGACGATGAACGAGAAACAAGTAGAACTAGAAACTATAAACGAGTTGGCCATCAGCGGGAAGCGAGTGTGTTGTTTCGATAGTTTTGTCGCCGGGCTATAAGCGAGTGTGCAAGTGCGACGAGCGATTACTCGCGCCAGTCGCTTAGTCCTGTGCAAACCTGCGCGCGTGTTCAAGCGAGCGAGCATCGCTGAACGAATATCGCTGAGCGAGTTTATTTTTGAAAGCTCGTCGCTCAGCGACAAAACTAGTAAAGTGAGTCGTCGCCGGCAGTGTGAACAGTCAGAGAGCAACTTTCGATATATGCATCTCTTTCGTTTACACGGAATGTACCTACATTTATTGTGCGTTTCTTGAGAGAGAAAATCGCCGATATAGTTAGTCGTTTTCTCGCCGGCGCGGCGCGAGACAATTGCGTTAACGTTCAGATGATGAAGTATCTATAATTATCAGATACTAGCTAGCTTATGCTCGCGTGGACTACGCAAATTTCAAACCCCAATTTTTTTACCCAGTCAGGAGTTGTGTTTTCAAAAGTCCTATCGTAGCGGTTGTCTACGTCAATAGCAGCTATCTACATGCCAAACAGCCCGATGCGTTCAGTAGGTAGTTTGAGCTGTACGTTGATAGATCAGTCAGTCAGTCAGTCAGTCGCCTTTTCCTTTTATATATTTTGAATTTAGATTCTACAAATAGCTAAAAACCTATAATTATAATTTAAAGATAGATAGATATAAGACAGGCAACAATGACGTCTGCTTACACGCAGCAAAATGTACACCGGCATTAACAATCGCTAATCTCTTTACACCACATTAATACGTATTACCACCAAAACGTGCCAAGCTGCACCTTGCTTTAATAATATTGGTTCCGTAGACCAATATTGTCAGTGGCGGATTTGCAGTCTTGGCCGCCCTAGGCCCCAGACCATGTAGTAAGAAAGTACCAGCTGCCCCTTTCTCAGCACTCATCATAATTTTAAAGACTACATAATGAATTTATTGCCAATTTTTATCACAACATCAGTGAATTTTTGGTCACGATTAGCCGCCCCTAATATCTGGCCGCCCTAGGCCCGGACCTACTGGGCCTAAGGGCAAATCTCTCCCTTTATACACTGTAGTCTGTGGGCAAATCCGCCACTGAATATTGTGCTCAGGTCTATAAAATATACTTAGGTACATACATAATAGATACTATAGGTACTACCTACTCATAGAATCATTATAGTAAATCTGTCGATTTTAAAATACATTCAAAATTCCTACTAAAAAAATTACTACTTAACTTACTAAAGTTAAAAAAATATTCATTAAAATGTATTCTTTTAAATAAACGACTCAGGTAAAAACAGAAATTTTTCACACATGTTGAATCTTTCACAACGATTCACTCAGCTAACTTATACTTAACTAATATTGGTAAATAGTGTTTAATTCAAACTAATAAATTAGCCTTAAAAAAACGTTCCAAATCCATCATTATCTTAGGTCCAGTGCAAAGAATGTTCATTCCATATTAGAGCTAATAAAAAAAAAATGCGCTATAAGAAATTTTTCATACAGTTGTGTTTGCAGCAATTCACCTTAGAAAGCACCTTAATTGGGAGTAATTTCGAACTTCCAATAAATTAAGGGTCCCTAAAAACGTTTCAATCCATCACTGTCTTATGTCCAGAGCAAAAGAAAGATCAGATCGTTTCCGCTCTCAAGACGCTGAGTGACATTTGATAGCCGGCCGTGTTAGCGCTAAGCGTATTCAAAATTCAATTAATTCGTCACAACAATGCGTAATCATACGCTTGGTCTAAGTAGTGGGATCGCCAGAGTTTGAACGGATTTACTAACGATGAAGATTGATCAACCCATCGCTAGCTCACTACAGAGCACGAGTCTTCGCTCAGAACGAGAAAAGTTTTGGCCATAGCCTACCACACTGGCTAGCACAACAAGCTACCACACTGCGGATTGGCAGACTTGGAGAACTCTCGGGCATGCAGGTTTCCTCACGATGTATTCCTTCTCCGTTAAAGCAAGTGATATTTAGTTACTTAAAACGTACATAGCTCCGAAAAGTTAGAGGTGCCCAGTTTAGAGTGCTCAGGATCGAACCCCCAACCTCCGAAGTCGGAGGCAGACGTTTTAACCACGAGGCTATCACGGCTTATATTCCGTTCTAGACTTAGTGAAAATGGAAGTTTTTCCATCTTAAATCTAGTAAAAATAGAAGTTTTTACGATTCAGATTAAGTGAAATAGAAGTTCGATTAAATGAAAATATTAAAAGTTTTATCTCTTCAGATTACCTATGTGAAATTAGAAGAACAAGTCTTAGATGTTGTGAAAATGAGAGGTTTTCCACATCAAATCTAGTGAAAACAAAAGTTTTTCGTCTTAGATCTAGTGACGAAGTTTTCCTGCTTTAGATCACGTGAAAATTAGAAATTTTATCGTTTTTCGATAAAGTGAAAATATAAAATTTTCTGCCTTAGGTGTAGGTACCTAGAAGTTTAGCCTCTCTATAGAAAATAAAAGTTTTATTGATCAATTGAAAATCATCGTAGATCAAGTGAAAATAGAAGATTTTTCATAATATTATGCATGGATTTTTACAGCGTGCAGTTTAATTTGCACAACCAAGTTAGTGCTTCTAACTTGAACCACGCATAGCCTAAGGAATCCTACTCCACTGTAATACCAATTATTTGTGGTAACGTTAAACGATTCAACACTCGTACTAATTATTTTATTTACCCACCTTGCCACCCTTTGTACCCTCTCAATGCCTTCGTTCTTCGCTGAATGAACGGTTTCATGTGAACGAATGAAACCCAATACGGGAGCAATGCCAGCTAATGTGCAAAACCATCTGAAATGTGACACTGAAATGCGCCATGATTGTTCATTAGGCTTTTTGAGGGGCTATTTTTTGCGGACAGGATGAATAATATGGGTTAATGCGGCTTTATGTTCAAACACTTTGAATGTCCCATGCATAAGAAATCGCCAAAAAATGGGATAGTAATTAAAAACTGGCCATATGCGCGTCAGAACTCAAAAGACGCCTAAGGTAGAGTTCCGTAGTAATTATACTTATAATAATCTAAATATATAAACGGAAAAGGTGACTGACTGACTAATCTATCAACGCACAGCTCAAACTACTGGTTGAATCGGGCTGAAATTTGGTATGCAGATAGCTATGACGTAGGCATCCGCTAAGAAAGGATTTTTGAAAATCCAACCCCTATATTTTGCAATACCCTAACAGGGTCTCATATGTATCTCATGTTATTATTTTAAGTAGATGCATGTGAAACGCAAATAATAAAGAATAAGGGGGTGAAATAGGGGTTTGAAATTTGTGTAGTCCACGCGGACAAACTCGCGAGCGTAAGCTAGTCTAAACTAATAGTCGCTCAGCGAGCTATGGAGCGAGCTATGTTGGGTATCACTCTCAGGGATGAAATCCGGAACGAGGAAATTCGCAGAAGAACAAAAGTGACCGACATAGCTCAAAGGATTAGCGGGCTGAAGTGGCAATGGGTAGGACATGTCTGTCGGAGGACCGACGGCCGACGGCTGTTGCAGACGTGTTCTGGAGTGGAGACCGCGCACCGGTAAGCGCAGTGTGGGACGACCTCCAGCCCGCTGGACCGATGACCTGAAGAAGGTGGTGGGGAGCGGATGGACGAGGAAGGTGGTGGACCGTGTTTGGTTGCGCGCTCTTAGAAAGGCCTATGTCCAGCAGTGGACGCAAAGAACCTGATGGATTGGATTGATTGATATCATAATCAGCGGTTGGGGTTTGTTTTGCGTAATACTCGAGATTTTCAAAATTGTTACACGATAAAACTGCTATTTGACGCTTTGGTTCGTGCCAAGCTAGAAACCAGCGCTTGTATTTGGAATCCATATGAAAGCACGTACACCTTGCTACTTGAAAAGGTTCAAAAAGCCTTTCTAAGGTATTTATATAAAAAATTGCACGGGTATTACCCATTTATGTATCCCACAAAATTTCTCCGGGGGCACTTGGGTTTCCACTCGCCCAAAACCCGAAGAGACTGCGACCAAATTGGTACAATTTGCAAGATTCTTAGGGGTGTGATTGACTGCTCTGAACTACACAACAAGCTCTGCTGCGTTTATGCACCCTCTAATTACAGCTATCTCCGCCACCGCTCCAAATTTTTCGTAAGTCCGTTTAGTCGCACGGTAGCGCGCTCCAGTCAGTGGTCAGTGGTCACCCATACCGCGCACTTTGGCTGCGCTCAACGCACTTCTGAAGGAATCCCCTCGCTGTGACATATTTGCTGACAAATGGGCTGACCTCATGGGCCAGATCTTGCACTTTTATGAAAATTTATAATTTTGCTTTTTATAATTTATAATTTTAAGTTGTTAATTTTTGTAAGTATGTTTATGTTAGTTTGTACTCGTATTTTAATTAGTGTAATTGGCTTTATGGCCGTTCTAATTAAATAATAAATAAATAATAATAATAATTATAATCATCGTCAAACGATAGACGTCACTTGCTGGACATAGATCTCTTGTAGGGACCAATGACTTTTGGTAGGGACTTCCACACGCCACGGTTTCGCGCCGCCTGAATTCAGCGGACCCCTTCTCATTTGACTTATTGATGTCGTCTGTCTACCTCATCATCATCATGATCAACCCATCGCCGGCTCACTACAGAGCACGGGTTTCCTCTCAGAGTGAGAAGGGCCATAATCTACCACGCTGGCCATGTGCGCAGTGAGGTGTTTTCCAACGCTGCACTTTTCGGTGCGAGGTCACCATACAAGCACCTGGCGAGTTGAGACCCCGACATCAATACCTATCAATTTTTTTGAACTGATAGATAAAATATTAAAGCTGCAGCCACACTCGCGCGTCATGACTCATGAGCACGGGATGCGGGACGCGATGCGGGAGCGTCCACGACGCGAATCACTACCCCTATTATAAATGCGAAAGTGTGTTTGTTTGTTAGTTTGTTGGTTTGTCCTTCAATCATGTCGCAACGGAGCAACGGATCGACGTGATTTTTGCATGGGTATAACCTGGCTACTTAAGTACTACTGACATAGGCTACTTTTTATCCCTGAAAATCAAAGAGTTCCCACGGGATTTTTAAAAACCTAAATCCATGCAAACGAAGTCGTGGGCATCAGTGTATTTAGATAATGGTCACGTCGTGCAGGTTTGAATGACGCTTAACTGCCAGTCCCTGTGACTATAATATCAGTTCTATCAATTAGCAAATGATGTAGCACCAATAGAAATCAACACCCATTGTTGTTCCAATACATTTCACCAACAATTCGCTACATCTCTTTGATTCCTCGTCCAATTAGTAAGAAAAACAGTGGGTGATAACTAAACAATACAAGACACTGACGTATTATTTCGATTTAGCTTTCAAAATAATATGACAGAGCCCATAGGCACCCATAGGTTTCACGCCTACCATCAACTAAACTCCATTAACATTCCAAATTAAATTGAATCTTCCTGCTTTTTTATTAAAGTTGAAATTCGGACTCACAGCAATGGTATTAATAACATTCTATCAATTATGATAGATATAGATTTCTCAACTCAATAACATATCCGATACATCGAAAATTCATTCAATCGATATAATGTTTTATGATTTGTGTAGTAAGGGTTGAAATCGCGTAGTTACGAAAGTGATTTCAAGAGTTTGTTGATGGTAAGGTTGTAAGAACAGTAGGAGGCTTATTATAGCAAAGAAAGGCCCGTGAGAAGAAAGAGTGTGTTTGACAATCGTCTGACCGCCGCTTTGTCCGTGTGATTGACCGATAGGTATTATGATTGCTTGTCGTAATCATTCCAAGGAGCGGAAAAATAGAACCTGTGAATAGAAAAAATGAATCTATTATGAACGCGAGATAATTGTGTCCATTCATTTCGCTGGTGGCGCAAAAATATTGTACAATTCGGAGGTAGGTAATTTGTTAGTGTCAGCACTATGAGGTTAATCATGTTTTTGGCAATTACTTCATTCCTTGATCTTTCATACAAATGCAATTTGTCTACATACTTATTTAAGTATGTAGACAATTCTATTTAGAATAGAATAAAATAAAATAGAATAGAATAGGATATATTTGTATTCAAGTAAACTTTTACAAGTGCTTTTGAATCGTCAGGTAGGTAGTTTAGTTTTAAAGTTTAGGTACCTATAGAAATTTGTCCAAGTAACCTACTAAAGCTACTAAAGCTACTGACCCTCTGATAGCACGATCGATATCATGGAGCTATGATTGGAATACTCTTAGCTTTCGTTTTTAAGTTTACTAGCTTATACCCGCGATTTCGTCCGCGTGGACTACATAAATTTCAAACCCCTATTTCACCCCCTTAGGGGTTGAATTTTCAAAAATCCTTTCTTAGCGTATCTCTACGTCATAATAGGTATCTGCATGCGTGATTTCAGCCCGATCCGTCCAGTAGTTTGAACTGTGCGTTAATAGATCAGTCAGTCACCTTTTCCTTTTATATATTTAGTATTTTGCCACATTGATTTGTAGGAGGTAACCTACGTCCTACATATCAATGTTCACGTAGGTGTCCATCGTCACTTCAGCTTTGCTAACTATGGGCCTCTTAAGTAAAGTCATCTCAGCGGGAGATGGAAAGAACTCGGATTTTCTCTATGTGATCAAATCAGAAATGAGGAGATCCGTAGAAGAACTAGAGTAACCAATCCACGAAGGGAATTAAATTGGCTACAGACAAAGTCTATGTTAATTTTAATAAATTATTCTCTTGCCTTTGAGTTAAGTAAATCAGTAATTGCTTGTTTTAATTTAAGTCTCTTAACTGTGGACGCAGATGCAATACTTTGAAATGAGGCTATTGTGTAAAAAATTGAAACGTCCGTCTGTTTGTCCGACCGGTGACGATAAGTATGAAACATTATTGAGGACAGGTCCCGTGTGAGTGATGCAGCTCTACAAACACGCCGCTCTCATTGAAGAGCCGACCTCAAACGATGCCGACGAGAATGATCTGTGGTTCAAGTCATAAGTAGGATCTATCTCAGGCACTTGTCCCAACTATACTCTATTCACTGAAATAAGTTAGTATAGCTCTCTCTCTGTCACGTAATCCCAAACAAATGATAGAGACAAAAACTCAGTGGGCGTTAACCATTTTGATGCACCAACCAATCACATTTTGGTTTGGTTGGTGATTCAAAAAGGTTAACGCACACTGAGATTTTTGTCTCTATTTTTCTTTCTTAGTGGAGGGGTTCCGGGAAGGCAAAACAAATGCGTGACGTGTTAGGCGGTACGAAGTTCGCCAGGTCAGCTAGTAATTTTAATAAAAATCGATTCAAAACTCAAAATTCAGATTGACCTCTTGGTAGTAGGTAAGGTCATGAGGTGTCGATCATATTATTGTATAGAAAGCGACGGTAAGGTCAATGTCAATGACCTTCTAATTGACCTGCTTTAAAAGCAGGCACTAGCCGCCGGCAAGAACTAGTCATATTATATTAATTCTAATATCTATCACCTCACCAGTTAAACCATTAGTATCGCTTTTTTATCATTTAAAGTAGGGTGACCAGGTATAGTTAAAATACAGTTGAGTCCTGACAAAATATCTCATTTCTAGCTTGTACAGAAAATGCCTGCGAGTGATCTTCCGCCTTCGATTAGGGGAGAGGTGCCCAAAGTGCCATAGGCAAAGTGGTCACTCGTCATTTTTCGGCTAGATATTTGAAAAGTTAATTCGGTAATTTGCAAGAGTTAAAATTTCACATAATAGTATAAAATTTTGTTTGGAATATCAATCTTTTGATAGGTTTTATTTTAACTTAAAGTTAAAGTGTCCACTTTGGGAACACCTCCCCTAGTTTGAGAGCTACAAACGAAAGACAGAAACAGAGGTTTAAAAATGTCGTTTCTATTATTTATCAAATCTTATTATGGATTCATTTGAAGAGGAAATGAAAGTACTTAGTGATCTTAATTACTAGGTACATTACTACAATACAGGATTTGACAACTAGTCAAATCAGTAACTTTTTATCAAACGTCAAAACGCGCGCTTAGTATGCGAGATTCTATGGAATACCGGTGTGTGACGTCACAATCATTTGACGTGCTTTAGTTTAATCGATAATTTAAAATGGTAATTATACTTAAACAACCTAACATACTATAACAACCAACAAAGGACGGGGATTTTACGTATTTTGGAAGACCCTCTATTTAATAATCTCTGAAAAAAAAATTTTTTTTTATGTAGTCAAATACACAATTAATTAGGTATCCAAGACAATATACAAGACATAAGGAGCGTAGGATGGTGTATTAGGAACCAGAAGAAGAATACCTGAGAAGAATTTTGGTTGAAAAGTAAAAATCCGAAATGTCAGGACAAATCCTGACATCTACAACTCACGGGTGACTCAAAGCGACGAGTCGCACGTTTCAACTGCGAGCTAATAAATCATTCTCCTCTCCGACGCCCGCCCCCTGATTTAATATTGTCATAATAATAAAAACGCGCGTTAACGCGTCCAGGCATGTAGGTATTAACATAATTTGTAGATGCGACATTGTTTTAGTTCCAAACTTAAACTGACCTTTTACTAAGATGTCATATTATTGTTCTAATCGTTGCAATTAATTTCAAACTTAAATTAGTGTAGGTACAGAAAGGAAATTCTATAATGGTAAGTTAGACTTTGAACTTTGAGAAAATAGTACTTACCTTCTTAATAATTCAATTACTTTGTGTATCATTTTTATCGTGCAATTATGTCTAACAAACAATTTACAACCACAATTATGCTACAACAAATGAATTACAGTAATAATGCTAGTTCCTCGACCATAACCGTAATTCACAACTTTGTGACAATGTTTAAAAACAATCCAAGTGCGAGTCAGACTCGCGCACCGAGGGTTCCGTACTACAGTCGTATTTTTTCAACATTTTGCACGATACATTAAAAATCTGTTTCTGAATGTACAGGTAAAGCCCTTTTACATGATACCCCACTTGGTATAATTATCTTACTTTGAAAATTGAAAATACTAATTAATTTGTTCATGAACACATTTTTATTTTTTTTGTGATATAAGCACAATTCACACAACAATATAACATAATGATTTTTTTTTTCTTCATTTATTTAGGGGCTTTTATATTTATATACATGTCAGCCCCATTATAATCTAATACATACAATCAAAACAAGAAACATAATGATATAAAATTCACGGTTTCCTTTACTTGTGCTATAAAGCCTACCTAGCTAACTTTCATGATGCTAGGTCAACGGGAAGTACCCTACCTATAGGTTTTCTTGACAGTACACGACGGACAGACAGACAACAAAGTGATTCTATAGGGGTTCCTTTTTTCCTTTTAAAGTACGGAGCCCTAAAAAACATTTTAAGTACAGGCACAAATATGGACGTAACGCATCACTTAGCTGGAACAAAGTGACATATCTGCGGAGTTAATCTATGTCCACGATTGGTCGTACACGTTTTATGCCTGATGACCTTTTTTGTCCAACTCCGGTGTATCTTTTGACACCTGCGTGATAGCAACTTTAATTTGCCGTGGGGTGGTGAATGTTGGAGCATTAATAACACTTAGTGTCGTCGAGGCGGTCTCTCGGACCGCTCGTAATTAGGGGTTAAAATTGATACGTTAAGTTAACCCGCACGAGAATAAGATGATATCGATTCTAAATGTGAAGACGAATTTCCGATTTCAATTTAGATTGCTGGAATTGGTTGTCGCGAGCGAGATAGAGACGTTGTCAGTCGATGGTCGGACGGTTGTGAAAAATAAAAGATTTGGATCTACTTACCTACATTAAGACGCCGCGCCGGTAGATGAACGTTAATTGAGATTTGATTTACAAATTGTTAGACTGGTGGATTCTGTTTGTTTAAATTAATCGTTTTTGGTAGCCTAGTTGTTAGGACGTCCACCTTCCAATCGGAGGTCGGGGGTTCGATCCCGGGCACGCACCTCTTTTCAACTTTTCAAACAACTTTTCGGAGTTATGTGCGTTTTTAAGTAATTAAAATATCACTTGCTGTAACGGTGAAGGAAAACATCGTGAGGAAACCTGCATGCCTGAGAGTTCTCCAAAATGTTCTCAAAGGTGTGTGAAGTCTGCCAATCCGCATTTGGCCAGCGTGGTAGACTATGGCCAAAACCCTTCTCACTCTGAGAGGAGACCTGTGCTCTGTAGTGAGCCGGTGATGGGTTGATCATAATGATGATAATGAAATCGTTTTTAGTCTGTGTTTTGCTGGTTTGTCGATCTCTACGGCTGGAATCTACTTATATTATGTAGAGCGTAGGTACCTACTTTGATGCCCCATAGGTACTCGGACTTAGGTAAGTTTCAATCAAACGAAACTGATTTATGCGAGCGATAATATTACACTGTCTCAATTTTAACATTCACATAGCTATCTTAAGTTTAAGCAAAGTCAAAGTGCGCTCTTAATCTTGTCTGGTGGGAGGCTTCGGCCGTAGCCAGTTACCACCCTACCGGCAACTCATTGCCGCCAAGCGATTTAGCGTTCCGTTACGATGCCGTGTACTAAAGGTTTAGGGTTTAGTAAAAACTGCCATACTCCTTCCAGGTTAGCCCGCTTCCCTCTTAGACTGCATCATCACTTACTACCAGGTGAGATTGCAGTCAAGGGCTAACTTGTATCGGAATAAAATAAAATAAAATCTCAGATCTCAGATCTCAGCCTGATATTGGATAGAAGCACTTTCCAGAACAACACAAGGAACAAAAAATTAATTCGTTATAAAAACAATGTAAAAAAAAACAAGCCAAAGTAACACTATAAAATGCAATCGAAAGTTTCGTTTGGTGTTTGATTACAATCAAAATAAAAGATAGCGAAAATAGTGGTGAAAAGGAACAAAAGCCACCAGTTAATTAATCAAGAACGGAATAACATAAAGATAAAAAAGACAGAAATCCGTCTCTTCGATATCAAAGACACAGAAAATAAAAGTGCGGTGTGGCGAATCAGATACGTCTGTGTTAAATTTTCCATCAGCCGTTCGCAACATCAATCAGATCCGTCGAAAATCTGATATCATCTATAAAAATTATGACCGGTCCATTTGTGTGTCTTTAGGAATGTGGGGGAATGTTGCGGTCGACAACATGTATCAAATTTGATACACGGCCTCGTTACACGCTCGCGGTAAAAACTTTGGATGGGTTTCCGAGGTATGGTGTAAGATACAGGATTTAGCTGAAATATTAAAATGCGAAAATGTGTTTGTCTTTTGCTACCATATCATTTCAGATCTTGGCGAAAGTATCTAAATCTTTATTTCATAACAGTTACAAGAATACTGGTACACTAAGTATACCATGCAAACATGTAATAACAAGCAACGTTTCTGACCCCCAAACCCCTTTTTTTTAACGCTGGGAAATAAGTACATTTACGCATCCCCCCCTCCTGGAAGCCAGTCAGCTAACCAGCCAGCCAACCAACTGGAGGGAAGGTATGTGGGACTGACCGGCCGAGAGGCGACCAGAATACCCACTAAAATCCAGCGGCGCTCCTGCGCGTCGCCTGGGTCACGGGAACACCGAAGCAACCCACCGCGACCCAGCCAGCGACATCCGCCGAGGCGGACCCTCCACCAGAGACCCCGCTCACGAGGCCCCCACACCGCACGTCCGAGGCGCACCGACGATGTGCGTGCGCCTCCTGACCCGGGGACCCAACGGGCGACAACTGCAGACTCCGCGCACGTGGCCCGTATCCCATCCTCCGCCTCCTCCACTGTGCCCTCTGCTAGTCAGAGGGACACGCGGAGAAACCTCCCCCCTGCCAGGCCATTAGCCATGGCTAACAATATCCCCGAAGAAAGATTATTAGCCATGTTTCCGGGGTGCACCGGCCCGAATACATGCTCTTCCCCTCGGAGGCCCGATGCATCCAAAAGGGACCAGTAGCACCTAGGCACACTGGGAGGTTACCTGGCTGACATCCCAAACTAGGATTACCTGTGTTATGGGAAGCCAGTCTTAACTTCTTAAAATTGCCTATAAGTGTGCATACCAGAGCATCGGTTAGGAAGGTACTTTTTGTTCCGAAAATAATTTCTTGGTTTCTTTTAATTTTGCATGCCCAGCCCGATCCGTCCAGTAGTTTGACCTGGGCGTTGATAGATCAGTCAGTTAGTCACTTTGTCCTTTTATATATTTAGAAGATATGAAAACTTGTTTTTCGTCAAGTGATCCAATGCCGATCTCTCATGGCTTACACCAGCATCTACGTTAATGACAAGTTTGGGAAAAACGTTTACGGCCGCGGTGGTGTCATTCGCCACGCTGCGGTGCGACGAGCCGTGCGGCGAGCCGTGCGGCTGAGTCAGAGATGGATGTCCATGTCCAGGCTGGTTACATTTGAGGAATCAACAATGATATTAGAAGAAAATCTAATATCATTGGGAATCAACGTTTGCCGTGGCGACCCTGGGGCCATGGAGTCTTAGAGCAAAAAAATTACAAGACATTTCACCGCGTAAATGCGGATGTGCGGGTGTGCGGGGTGTCCCACCCCGATTGCCATCTCGATCTATCGTTTACTATAGGCCCTTACATATGTATATACGGCAGTTGATTGCATCAGTGCGGCCGACGAGATGTAACCCGACCAGCCCGTGTGCCGCCGAATTAAAGACGTCCATTAATTAACTAGGGACAGTGGACACCCGCACACATCAGTGCGGCTGCGCGGCCTCAGTTAACGACTATTCACGGACTATTCTCAAGGAGGAAGGCCCACAGAGTTCTGAATAGATTGGTGTAGAAAGGGCATTAGGGTTTAAGCTTGTATATTCTTTTTTTTAATCGTGAAAAATCTGAAAACCGTGAATTTGTGGTTACATCACACAAAAAAAAACTAAATTGTGGTCATGAACTAATTAGTGTTCTCAAGTTAGTAGTTCCTAGTTTTTGATTTATCGTGCAAAATGTCGAAAAATCACTAGTGTAGTACGGAACCGTCGGTGCGCTAGCCTTTGCACTCGCACTTGACCGGCTTTTAGGGATATAATTTACTAATACCTAAGTATCTATTAACATCGATGCTTATTATAAATGTGAAAGTGTGTCTGTCTGTCGGTCTGTCTGTCTGTAGGTATCTGTCTGTATCTAGTTTTTCACGGCGCATCCGTAAAAGGATTTCGATATTTAGTAGGTAGGTACCTATAAAAATTGTAGTAAAAAAAATCGCAATTTAATTTCTCTATTTAACTACATATTTTCAAGATAGTCCACTGGACCTAGAACTGCAGTTTTAATTAACCAGTTTCGCAATTAAGCGATGACAGCTCCACCTGCGTTTAAAAATGGGACAACTATGAACGTAATTAACTATATTACAGCTCATAGAATTACTTACATAGATAACACAAGCATGCGCGTACATTTGTCAGTTTAATGCTTGCACTGTGTTTTTCTATTAAAAAATATATATTTTTTATGTGATGACAAGTTAGCCTTTGATTGCGATCTTACCTGATACGAAAGTGAGCAAGTTAACTCATTTTAAGGTTCCGTACCTCAAAAGGAAAAAGGAACCCTTTAAAGGACCACTTTGTCTGCCTGTCGTGTCTGTCAAGACTCGTCAAGGGAATCAAAACCTACTTGCTAGGGAAGAGATTCAAAACCTATAGGTGCTAGAGTCGGGTAGGCTTGAGCTATAATCATTAGCAATGTCTTAGGTATAGCACATAAGTAGATAAAAGAAAAATCCGAAAACCGTTGCTTTGTGGTTACATCACAAAAAAGTGTTATTTCTTGTACGACGGTACGGAACCCTTCGTGAGCGAGTTCGACTCACGGTTTTTTAATTATGATCATATCGAATTAACCCATCGCCGGCTCACTACTAAACACGGGTCTACTCTCAGAATGAGAAGGGTTTGGCTGTAGTCTACCACGCTACCCGCAAGTCCGAATTGGTAGACTTTTGAGAACATTATGAAGAACTCTCAGGCAAGCAGGTCATTTTTTCCTTCGCCGTAAAAATAAAACGCACTTAAATCTAAAAAGTTAGAGGTGCGTGTCCGGGATCAAGCTCCGGACCACTCGTCCTCGACTCGACTCGACTCGTTACCTCGACTAGGAGGCTATCACCGTTCCTTTAGTCGAAGTAACACAAAATAAATCTTATGTTAAGTACTTAAGTAGGTAGGTACCTACTTTAGCGTTTAAACTACCGTGAGTTCGAAACTAGTCGGGCTAACGTCGACTACACACGTGAGTAAGCCGGGACAGATAGGTACCTACCTACTTATTCGAAAAAAAATTATATAATATAACTCGTAGAAAAATTTAGTAAAATTTTTCTACGAGTTATAAAAAATTTAGTTAAAAATTTAGTTAAATTTTTCTACGGACTATTATAATAATTACATCTAAGTACAAATTCTTATAAAGAATGGAAGAACATTTCTAGAGGTTTCTTTCTATAAAAGATAAATTGACAAATAAGTAATTCGATTTTATTTATACTTACCTACGCACGTCATACCATAATATACCATAATAAAATCGTTCCTGATGCTTATTAAAATATCGATTTTATCCCATAAAATCGACATTATAATCCATACTGCCATACCGACTTTTTTTTTTGTTAAGTTTAACCGACGACATAGGCTACTTTATATCACGGAAAATCAAAAAGTTCTCACGGGATTTTTAAAAATCTAAATCCACGCGGACGAAGTCGCGGGTATCATCTAATATTATTTAAATGCTAAAGTGTGTCTGTCTGTCTGCTAGATTTTCACGGCCTATCTGTTTTACCGATTTTGATCTAATTTAGGCCACTTTTGGTTCCGGAAAACGCATTTATAAATTAATTTTCCGGGGTAAAAAGTAGCCTTTGCCCAAACTGTTAAACTGCTGGGTTGTGAAAAACTACCTGACCGACAGACAGACACACTTTCGTATTTATAATATTAGTATGGATATCAATATTCATTATAAGGTCAGTATAGGTACTTATATCACAAAAATTAAGCTCCTAATAAGACAAAAATAAAGTTCAGAGTAAGTATCTTATTTCGTGCAGTTAATTGAGCGACAAAAGTGTCGTTTGTTAACCGTTTAATTAATAATACTACTACTGTGGTTACCGCATCGCGGTGGTTCAGGGCTCAGGCCGACCGTGTCGGGTTACAGAGTACAGAGTACAGACCTACCTGGGACAGCTATGTCAACATTTTGCCATTTTTTCCACTATGGTACTAGATGTTACGGACATTATCTATATAACACCTTCTAGAAGGAATTCCTGTGCCAACAATGCTTCTAGACTAGGGCTGCCATTTTTTTAAGAATACCTATTAGCCAAGTTAAATGCTGACTAATATTCCCTTTTTCCCCTCCAATTAAGCGTGAAGCTTGTGCTAGGAGTAGGTACGACAATAGGTAGTGCAACGGGTGGTATTTGAACCGGCGACCTTTCAGTTTTCAGTCCGCTCCTTCAACCGTTGAGCTATCGAGGCTATTTGCTGAAAGGACGACTGAAACCCGAAAAAAGTTGCCTAACACAACAGAAAGATCAAACTGAACCGCAGAGTTCGGTCGCGGTGGACACATGTCATTGCGAAATCCGTCCAAAATAATCTTGTTTTTCGTTGACTTCGCGTTGACGGCGGCGGTGGACACACGCCCTAACTGCCAAACCGGGCAACTAACTTATTGACCGGGACACCGGGACATAACCCTTCAGACCGGGACTTGTCCCGGTGTACCGGGACGTACGGCAGCCCTATTCTAGACTAACTCAGTCATAGTTTAGACTTTAGACCTACGAATAACAATAGTAGGTTTAGAGTTTTAAAATAGACTCTACAACCGCATGCAAAAAGACACCCGAGTAGAAAAGTGAAGGTATTAAGTTAATAGCTGGTAAATAATAAATTAGTATTGAATGAATCCTGGCGCTCATTGAGGCGGCTGGCGGAGCAGGGCAAGAACAAAAAGCCACAATGCCGTATCGGGTTACCCGAAACTACGAAAAACGCACTTTCTGCCTACAATGCGCTTGCCGTTTCGCGGTTTTAACATTTTATAGCGTGTGGCCTAAATGGTAAGATATCGAAACTATTAATGATTTTAAGCTTCTTTCGTTGCATAACGACATACTTAATCCACATTACTTAATATTATAAATGCACCGATTCCGTTGTCTTTATCTAAACTAAATTTAGAGCATCTGCATCCTTTTCTTTTTAAAAATGCTAAAAAGGGACAGAACATGAACTTTACATTTAAAGACTCTAAATTTTAGTGCACGCTACAAATTTAAACAGTAGGCTCGCGACTGTGCGCTAAAATCACGGGTTTTACCATCTAAACATTAAATTTAAAACTGTCAAACTGCGTCTGGCCTTTTCATATTACATTAGTAAGAAGTGGATGCGAATACTCTAAAATTAGGTTGTGCTCAGAATCAGTACCATTGTCTGTCTATCTATCTATCTGCTAGCATTTCTCGGCCTATCTGTCTAACCGACTTCAATGAGGCACAGAGATAGCTGGCATCCTGGGGCCTTTACATAGGCTACTTTTGATCCCGGAGAATCAAAGAGTTTCCTTGGGATTTTAACAAAAACCATTGTTTCCGTCCGCGTCGGCTTCTTTATCTCAAGACAAGGTTCCTTTTCAAAATGCCTCGCTACCGCTTGTGACTTGGTACATCGTAACATAATACTAGTCCGACTTTAGACCCGTACCCTAATTTTGCAGCTCATTAACCAATCTGTGGAGCTCTGCTACGCTCGGAGGACGCTCCGCCGGCTCCGCTGGCGCAGCCTGCTCCGCGGTGATGCATTGTGCTCCCGTGTAGCGTGAACGAGATCGTTCGCCGCAATTATAATATTGCTTACACGTTGGACCCGCCGAGGAACCGACAGATTGAGTTACGCGGAGAATCTGCCAGGGCTTGACCACATGGATAACTTTTTAACCTCGATTATCTCTCTGTAGCGTATTTCTCATTGCTGAGGGTCGTGACTCCTTCCCAATATCCATCTTGGGCAGGTGGGTTCACAACGAGTCACACTTAATCGTGTCATAGTGTGACTCTTGGGAACTGGCCGTTTTTTCCCCGTCGAGTCACACTATTACTAGTTGCAACTTTTTATCCATTAGAATTCGCAACGAATCACACTGTTAGGTACTTTGGGTGTGACTCGATGGGAAAAAAAACAATAGATTCCCAAAGAGTCACACAGTTTCACGTTGGAAACTAGGTTTCTAATGAGTAGATAATTATAGGAGTTATCTTGCGGTTGGCTTGGATTTTGACGAAATTTGGAACAGAGGTAACTTTTATCCTGAGTCGAACATAGACTGTTTTTAATCCTGGAAAATCAAAGGAGAAAATCAAATCAAAGGAAAGTTTCAAATAATTCAATATTATAGTTTATCATTGATGTTTTCAACAGTTTCATCGCTAAATTGTAATCAGTACCCTTATTATAAATGCGAAAGTGTGTTTGTTTGTTGGTTTATTGGTTTGTTGGCTTGTTGGTTTGTCCTTCAATCACGTCGCAATGGTGCAATGGATTGACGTGATGTTTTGCATTGGTATAGATAAAGACCTGGAGAGTGACATGGGCTACTTTTTATTCCGGAAAATCAAAGAGTTCCCACGGGATTTTTAAAAATCTAATTCCACGCGGACGAAGTCGCGGGCATCAGCTACTGTTCACAATATTTTTTACTCAAACTCTCTCGAAAGTCGAAAGTATATGCCTAACTGCTATTAATTAAGGCGACGAAACTTTAGATTGTTAGATACTAAGAGTGAAATCTATAGAGCGCACTCTGACTTTGCTTAGACTTAAGACTGAGTTAAAACGAGATAGAGCTATATCTCACACATAAACCTGTCTCGTTTTAACTCAATCTAGTCTAAGCAAAGTCAAAGTGCACTCTATAGATCTCATCCTTAGAGAGTTAGCGTCAAGTGCTAGTGTGACCCAATCCTAAGGCAAACTTAATATGTAAGAAATTGAAGTTTTTCTATTGTTATAATGCTTAAATATTAGTAAAGAAACCGTGCAGAGTATCAGGTGTCGATACGGATAGGTATGCTATTTAGTATAATAGGTAGGTATATAATTTTGTAATAGACATGTAATAGATATTTTTTGGACATGCATTGTAATGTAATCATTACACAGTTGCCTGAGTATGATGCTTGGTTGAGTAAGGTTGGGAGGATCAAGAGCGATTTTGTTTAATTTTTAGGGTTCCGTACCTCGAAAGGAGAAAAAGACGCCTTACAGGATCACCACGTTGTCTGTCTGTCCGTCTGTCGTGTCTGTCACGAAAGCCTGTAGGGACTGTCCTAGAATCATGAAATTTGGCAGGTAGGTAGGTTTTATAGCACAAGTAAAGGAAAAAATACGGAAACCGTGAATTTGTGGTTACATCAGAAAAAAATTAAAATTTTCATAAACATATAATTAGTATTTTCAACGTGTGACACTGTTTATGGAGGTCGTATTCGCCTCTATACTGACTGAAAATCTGGTAATGCTATCGTCTCCTAAGTCTTGAGTTACCCAATATCATAAAGGTCCAGGCCAGATGCCGTACGAGCCAATCAGGCGGAAGATAATGAAAGCGATACTAAGCGCTACCACCGTGCTCTGTCCTTGATACATGATACAGTGTGGATACAATGCGGGACAAATAAATTGAACCTACTATTGATCCTCCTGTGATAGCCTAGTGGTTAGGACGTCCGCCTGCTAATCGGAGGTCGGGGGTTGCATTGAGCATTCCGGGCATTTAAGTAATTAATTATCACTTGCTTTAACGGTGAAGGAAAACATCGTGATACTGTAAACTCGACATCGTGTAAACTTTAGTGATAAGGTCGCCCTTTGTTTTACTAGTGTATCCTGTATTCTTTACAGATTTACTCTCTGTAAATCTATTAACAATAAAGTTGTTTTAAATTAAATTAAATTAAATCGTAAGGAAACCTGCATGCCTAAGAGTTTCACCATTATGTTCTCAAAGGTGTGTGAAGTCTACCATTCCGCACATGGCCAACGTGTTAGACTATGGCCAAAACCCTTCTCTCTGAGAGGAGACCCGTGCTCTGTAGTGAGCCGGCGATGGGTTGATCATGATGATGATGATGATTGATCCTCCTACAAAAAAACAAATTGACTATGGCGACTAATTTTTTTTTAAAGAATATTAGCCATGTTTATCACGACTATTATTCCCCTTTCCCCTCCAACCAAGCGTAAAGCTTGTGCTAGGAGTAGGTACGACAATACGTACCTACTCCTGCAACGGATGGGGTTTGAACCAGCGAGGTTTCGGATTTCAGTCAACTCCTTTAACCGTTGAGCTATTGAGGCTCTTTGATTGAAATTGACATTTTGACAGTTTTTGCGTGAGAATTCAGTCAGGTTTAAAATGAACACGCGTTTGACGCTTTTTTTAAATTTGGTCATAAAACCCATTGATTTTTTTAACAATATTTACAGTAATTTTTACAACAAAAATGATACCTACTGTAAGGGATCCGAGTCCGTGGAAATACGTTCCGAAGTTGTCGTAGAACTAATTTGTATGTATTTTCACGGATTCGGATCGGTGCGTGATCATTATCATCATGATCAACCCATCACCGGCTCACTACAGAGCGCGGGTCTCCTCTCAGAGTGAGAAGGGTTTTGGCCATAGTCTACCACGCTGGCCATGTGCGGATTGGTAGACTATGTAGTGGTACGGTGCGTGATCGCTCTAATGAAAATCCTAATCTTAATACCTAGGTACTTAGAGAGCTATAAACTTATATTTTGTGAATTGTGATCTGATGCAAAGGCTAGAATTATCTTTTGAAGTAATAACAATGCAATTTCACAAAGCATTATAAAATTTTTAAGCTTAGCAATAAGATTCTGTTCTTCTACATTCGTCTTTCTTCACTTAAAATATTAATTGTCATAAAGCAAGATTACATAATAAACTGTTCACCTTTACGTATTATTACACTAGTGTCTTCGTTAAGCCTTTCAAGATTCAAATTCCTAAAACGCATCACCGCTTCATCCTACGTTTCCCATCCAGCTACTTCCTGCCAACATCATTTCAGAGTGCCTCAACTGCCTCAACGCCCATCAGTTCTGCAACAACATAATTTGATTTACTTAATAAGAAAAAAATTATATTAAAAGTGTTCCCTAAATTTGCACGAAAGTGTACACACCTAATGAAGCATAATAATGCGAGACAGCTAAAAAAGTGTGCAAAATGCAAATCGGTGCCGCGACTCGACTCGGGCTTGAGTTGCGATCGCCTGTGTTCCCGTAAAGTGAAACCGCCCGCCCAATACGAGGGTGGTTTTTTTGCAATGAAGTGGGTTTTTTAGTACTTAAGATGTTCTTGGATATCTCAGTTTTTATTTTTATTTAAACTCAATAATATAATATTAAGTGGTGATAGTCTTCTGGTTAAGATGTTCGACCTCCTTTTTAGGAAGGTCGCGTCGGTCGTTCGACCTCTAAATCGGGGTTAGGTATAATCACTTGCTTTAACGGTGAAAGAAAACATCGTGAAGCGACCTGCATGCCTGAGAGTTCTCCACAATGTTCTCAAAGACGTGTCAATGTGAAGTCTACTAATCCCTACCTGGTACCAACACCCCATAAATTCCCAACGAGTCACACTGTGACACGATTGAGTGTGACTTTTTGGGTAATCACCGGCCAAAACCTTTATCATTCTGAGAGGAGACCCGCCGTGCTCAGAGTAGTAAGCCGGCGATGGGCTGTTGATGATGATGATGAATATAGTAGGTACGCTACAGGTCGAGATGGAAATCAGGAGGCGGGGGGACGCCCCGCACACCTGCACGTTACCCGCGCCGTCCCACACCCGGGGGTTAACGCGGGGGCTGTGCGGGTGTGCGGGGCGTCCCCACCCCGATTGCCATCTTGACATGTCGCGTACTATACGTAGGATAGGATTCCTATAGCCTACAATATATTCATATCCATATTTTCTTCATATCACTAGGTAGGTACCTACTCATATTATAAATGCGAAAGTGTGTTTGTTTGTCCTTCAATCACGTCGCAACGGAGCAACAGATCGACGTGATTTTTTGCAAGGGTATAGTTTAAGACCTGGAGAATGACACACGCTACCGTCTCCTCGCCTCATAGCCCGATTGCAATCTCGACCAGTCGCGTACTATTATTATTTAATTTGATATGGCAGGCTTGTGAATTAATGTCAATACAAACAAATCATACCACTGTTGGACCAATACCATTGAAGGAATTATCTCAAGTGGGCAACGTCGCGCCGCACGCGCAATTATATTACGTGTCACTTTGATTCGTCAATTTATATGTCACAGCCTAAATACTTGCAGTGGCGGTTAAGAAAAATTGATTATGGGACCTTATTCCTATTCACACTGAAAAAAACCGACCAAGTGCGAGTCAGACTCGCGCACTGAGAGTTCCGTACCACGACTTTACTGGTAGGTATAGCTAAGAAAACCCTACTAGCAAAGCCACGGCTGAAGCCTCACATCAGTCCGCGACCAGGAACAATATTTACAAACAAAAAACTTCCAAACCCCTACCGAAAAACGAACCCAGGACCTCCCTGTTACAAAACTACTGCGCCAGCAAGGTGGTCAAACAGAAATACAGTAAGCGTCAGAAAGCAACGCCTATGTATGTAATGTACATCGGCCTTTAGAATGACATTCCGGCTTTGTAAAGCGTTGTCTTTGTCACTCATACCTATATAACGTTTTGTCGGTCTCAACTACAGAGACAATGCTCTACAAATCTGCTATCTCCTTCTAAAGGTCGATGTACATTACTTTCTGCCGCGTAGTACCTCAGATAAACACTCGAGCCTGTCGATGTTTTTTACTCTGTGGCGCTAAAACTGTCATTTCAGACAAACTAATTAAGGGCCGGGGACGGGAGCTGAAACATAAACACGGTTGTTTATATTGACAGATTGAGATGCGGCGCGGCGGGGACAGCCCTACAAATCGGGTTTTAATTTTTTAGACTGACAACACTAAAAGTTATAGGCCGAGAGACAGTTGTGTGATTTCGTATGGCCGAGTACACACCTACATGATAGCTTACGGCGCCGTCCTATTGTCATCGCTGGTGCGATGATGCGTGCGTCCGACGAAAATGATCGCGCGTCCCGTGCGTTCGAACAAACTGTGTTCTACTGAATGTCCTATTGAAGATCGCGCGATCATGCGATGCGTTTATATTGTATTTCATCGCACGATGAAATCGCATCGCATCATCGCGCGAGCGATGACAATAGGACGGCGCCTATTACGAGACTTACCTAAATCTGATAATAATAATAATAATAAAAAATATATTTATTTAAGAAAAAATATTTACAGGTTACACAAATTCAGGTATAATCATAAACTCGAAGCTTGAGTTTTTCCGTATACCGAAGCCGTTAACATTAGGTATCTACACGTCACACATATCTTATTAAAAGCTAAATAACAATAGTTATAAACTAACAACATTGAACCAAATGTACGATATTTTAAAACTTATATTTAGTAGGTAAAGACGCAATTATTAAAATTATAAATGAATGTAGGTAGGCAAGTAAAAAGTTCGTTACCGCAAAGCGGAGTACCTAGTTAGGGTGTGGTTATCGTGCTACGAGCGTAAGACGCTCACTCACACTACTTCATGTATGGTATTTTAAATTCTGGTACAGGTTGATTATTTTATTTAAGTTTAATATTTAACTCTTATGATATACATATCTATTTCTTTTAATACAAAGTACACATCTTAGGACCTAGAACAAATCAGAAGTTGAAAATCAAGTGCGTTTTTTCATTTCGTGATTCAGAGTTATAGCATCCAAGTATTAAATAGGTATCATTCGCATCGCAATATCGCACTGTCTGTAAAAAAATTTAGAGAGTAAAAAAGTGAAGCTACGGAATTGTGGACTGATATAATGTGGCTATGATTTGATGGATGAGGATTAGAATCTACATTATATAAGTAGTGAAGAAAAGACTCCAGAAAATCTTACATGATTCATCTCACTTTTGCCCTTTATTCGTTATACATAACAAAAAGGCTCTGTTTATTCTATGGATTTAGGACTCTGTATTTGACACATGAGACATCATACGGTGGTATGCAATGAACCAAAAACTTAATTTGCTGTAATCCGCTGAATCAGGTCAATGCAACATTTCGCATGCTGCATGTTGCATCATACAGATTCGACCTGTTTCAGCGGATTACAGCAAATTAAGTTTTTGGTTCATTGCATAACATGGACTTCCGCAAAGTAACGCCTGCTTCTATACAACATCATACGGTGGTCTCCCGGGCTATATCAACACTCGGGTGAGTGGAGGGATGCGCGCGTCATTTATTTTAATTTGTCTCTGTGTTGTGACACACGTCAGGCCCCCGCTTAATTGAGCGCGGGATTATGGACTGATGCAATGTGGCAATGATTTGAAAGATGAGGATGTAGGCATTAGTTGTTTTATGGTTCATGAGGGGTTGTTTAGAAGCAGGCGTTACTTTGCGGAAGTCCATGATATACAATAAACCAAAGCTTTGCAATTGTGCATTGTAAGGTCTACATCTCCTGAGGATGCTCCGGTGTCGGGGCGAAACGTGCGTCGTGTGTGTTTTGGGATTTGTGTGGTGCTGCGTGGTGCTGGTGCGTATTGCTTGCCTGGTGACTGCATTTTCAGCTGGTTATAGCAAATTAAGCTTTTGGTTTATTGTATTTCATGAGGGGTTTCAAGCACGACTTTCCTCTGCGTAGAGAGTATACCTAGTCGACTGTGCGTCATCGTACCTCATCGTCATGTCGTAGTCATGGCTCTTAAGTATACCTACCTACTCATTATTATCAGCAGATGTGGACGTCCACAAGTGGACATAACGAGTGGTCCACACCCGGTCCTCAGCCTTCCTCATTCCAGCCACTTCCCGCCAGCCTCTTTAAATATCGTCGGTCAATCGCCCGACACTAGAGTACGCGGCAGAAAGTAATGTACATCGGCCTTTAGAATGACATTTCGGCTGTGCAGAGCGTTGTCTCTGTCACTCATACTACCTATATGAAGTTTAGCCGGTCTCAACGACAGAGACAACGCTCTACAAATCTGCTATCTCCTTCTTAAGGTCGATGTACATTACTTTCTGTCGCGTACTGTAGGTACACTTGCTTATACGTAATCTCTTTTCGTCTCCAACGGCCATCGCCTCGACAGACAGGGTCTGCCCCACGGAGTAGAAATTTACCACTAACCACTTCAACTTGCTAGGTTTAGAGTACATCTGTGACCTTAATTCTACTGCGGATCTCCTCATTTCGGATCTTATC
The DNA here is from genome assembly GCF_902806685.2 of Maniola hyperantus. NCBI lineage: Eukaryota > Metazoa > Arthropoda > Insecta > Lepidoptera > Nymphalidae > Maniola > Maniola hyperantus. The sequence goes on along the minus strand of NC_048546.1, from coordinate 1,416,420 downwards.
CCTCAAGGAAACTTCTAACATAGCCCTCTCCATATAGCTCGCTAAGCGACTTTGAATTTGTGGACAACGCTTGCGCTGCTATTTACCATTGAATTCTCGCTCGTTTCCACTTACCTAGTAGGTATAGTTCAATCCTTCTATTATCTTACTGTCGTCAAGTTAAACAAAAGTTTTTTCTTAGGAGAAGAGCCTAAAATTACATTTGGTATATATCAATCATCAGTATAGATCTAGAGATCTATAGAGCGCACTCTGGTTTTGCTTAGACTTTTAAGACAGAGTTCAAAAAAGAAAGAGCTAGGTATATCTCTCCATAAATCTGTCTCATTGTAACTCAATCTTAAGTCTGAGCAAAGTCAAAGTGCGCTTTATAAATCTCAGCTTAAATAACAACAGCATTTACCTAAAATAAAATATAAGCAAAAAAACCTTATAATTATGATCATATTGCAAACATCGTTACAATCTCAAGGCTCTTCAAATGAAATGCATTCAAAACCACAAAACAGAGAGAAAAAAACAAAAAGCTGCACTAAAGGCCACCGTCTATTGTACGCTGAGTGTTTTCGAGAAAGGGTTGAGTACGTAATGATATGAAACACATTGATGTGCATTTCTTAAGGATGCTGCTGCTGAATTAGGGTGGAGTTTCACTACGCAGACTAAGAAGTAGAAACAAAGCTATGCGAAGTATAGGTGCAATCAACCAAATAGTACAGTGAAGGTGCAGGCTAAGGTGGAGCGCACTTGCCTTGGTGAATGTATCAAGGAATAAGAAGAGGCATTTTTCAGGGTTGGGTAAATTGAGTCAATTCTTAACTATTACTAGACCATACTCCTTTGGTTTCTACAGGGCATCGTACCGGAACGCTAAATCTCTCGGCAGCATGGCTTTGCTGGTGCCTGCACGGCCAAAGCCTCCCACCTGACCAGAAATTTAGAAATTATAAAATTCCAAACTCCTGCCAGGAATCGAACCCGGGACCTCCCACTAATAAGAACACAACGCTTACCAATGCCGACTGCGCCAGGGAGGCCATCAATCTAGGATCATCTAGTTTACATAATTTTTTTGTCTCAATCTCAGCTGGCCTTCGATACACGTGAAGAACACCTGGAAAAAATATCTTTTATACAAAATGGTTGTGAATACTATCTGTCCCGGCTTTACTCACGTGTGTAGTCGACGTTAGCCCGACTAGTTTCGAACCCATACGGGGTCCTTTTTCAAGGGAGTCCGTCCGCGCACGCGCCGCAGTTTTGACTGCGGGACGCACGTGCCGCTGCCCGTAGAGCCCGTTGTGAGGGTGGCTGGGGTGGGGGGGGAGACATCTGCCGATCGTCTCCCGACAGTTCCTGCTGTTCTTCATCACTGGAACCGGCACCGAAATCCAGGCACGCGGAGCTTATGGTGTCCCGCAGTCAAAACCGCGGCTCGTGCGCGGACGGACTCCCTTGAAAAAGGACCCCGTATGGGTTCGAAACTAGTCGGGCTAACGTCGACTACACACGTGAGTAAAGCCGGGACAGATAGTATTTATAATGGAAATCACTCACGATAGTTTAAACGCTAAAATAGTTGTGGTAGAAGAATCTGACCTTTACAATTTTATATCATCTTTTTACAAAACGAAGCCCACTCGAGAAGGTTATTTTTCAAATAACAATAAATATAGTTGTAAAGGATGATTTTATAAAGGAAAATGGCGGACTTAAAATGCGGCTTAGGAGATAAATGCTTATGATTATGCTCTCTGAAAGGAACAAGATGTTTTCCTTTATATGGGTCCCAATGACGAGTCGGATTTGTATTAATGACTGAATAATGAGGTTTCCTATATTGGAATATGCCTACAGTTGTGTCATGAAGTAAAATAAAATATACTTAGGTACCTATTAGGTACGAATTTTTCAGTTAAGTATATACGGAGTCGGAGTTATAGTTTTTCTGGTGGGAGGCTTCGGCCGTGGCTAGTTAGGTAGGTAGATACGTCGTTTGTTGGATACCATAACATTCTCTAATTCTTAAGGACATGCATCTATTGTGGTCAAATCAATGAAACGCAGTTTCGCATTACGAAATTTGAGGCGATTTAGGACTAGCGAATTTTTAAGGTCCGTTCCTCAAAACTAAAGTGGAACCCTTATAGAATTCACTTTGTTCTCTGTCTGTCTGTCAAGAAACCTATAGATGACCTATATGCATCTAAAAGTTTTTTCACTATCTTAATTTTTATGGGACTTTCTCTGACGCAAACACGCCAGCCCCGTCTTGATATCTTTAGTAGCACTTTGACTGGAGGGAGGCTTCGGCCGTGGCTAGTTACCACCCTACCGGCAAAGCCGTGCCGCCAAGCGATTTAACGTTCCGGTACGATGCCGTGTAGAAACCAAAGGGGCATGGGTTTATTAAAAACTGCCATGTACCCCTTCCAGGCTAGCCCGCTTTCATCTTAAACAGCATCGTCACTTATCACCAGGTGAGATTGCAGTCAAGGGTTTATATCTGAATAAAAAAATAAAAAAGTAGGTTGGTAGGTACTGTAGTGGCGTGCACAGGGTTTATAGGCAGGGTAAGCAATAGTTAGATTAGTACTTACTACCTACGTACTGGCAAATCATGTGAGCATTAAGCTATTTCAATGTTTCTTGGGTAAGCAGTGCTTAATGCCTCTATGAGCTGCCTGCCACACTAGGTAGGTATGCGTTTTAAACCGTTACCTACTTACGGTATGGTTTTAACGGTGAAGAAAAATATCGTGAGGAAACCCGTGTGCCTGAGAGTTCTCCATAATGTTCTCAAAGGTGTGTGAAGACCAATCCGCACTGGGCCAGAGTGGCAGATTATGAGCTAAGCCCTTCTCATTCTGAGAGGAGATCCTTGCTCGAGATGGGTTGATCATGCTTGATGATGCTTTTATAAATTAGGACATTTCATTGCACTATAAGAGTCCCCGCAGACCACAAACTTTTTATCGGCCGATAGTTAGGTCGGTTTCTTAATCAGTATGAAGATGTAATCGTTATAATTTGTGCACTTACATACATCTTCATACTGATTATGAAACCGACCAAACTATCGGCCGATAAAAAGTTTGTAGTCTGCGGGGACTCTTACACTTTTTAAAATATCCCGTAAAAATATACCTACCAACCCATGTTAGCTCATCCGTCCATGTGTGGGGTTACCATGTTTAACTGTAACGGCGATTACGCACTGCATTTCCGTCATCCGAGTTCTATCCGTCATCCGTGAGAATATACCAGCGATTATCTACGACATAATAATATTATGGCATAAGCTCCCATACAAAACAAAAAGGAACGTATTTTGACGGACTCGGATCGGATGAGTGCGTAACCGCCGTAAATGTGTAATACAAAAAAGAAATGGCCATAAGATAAGAATACTAAAAAAGTCATAACCTAATTATCTACACTAATATTATAAAGAGGAAAACTTTGTTTGTTTGTTTGTTTGTTTGTTTGTTTGTTTGTTTGTACTGAATAGGCTCAAAAACTACTGGACCGATTTTAAAAATTCTTTCACCATTCGAAAGCTACATTATCCACGAGTAACATAGGCTATATTTTATTTTGGAAAAAAATAGGGTTCCGTAAGATATTTGGGTTTTTCGGACACAAGGTGTAAAAAATCAACCAGAAAAGTTACTTATTTTGCGTACGCTGCCTAAACTATAAAAGATAGAACCATAAAATGTTCTAATTAATTGTAGATCTTATAAATATCTACAAAAAAGTCCGCGACACACTATACCCATCTATGTCGAGTGAGGCACAGCAACCATTTTTTTATTTAAAAATCTTGAATTTTTTTTGGACTACATTTAAACGCGTTTATTTTACTCATGCTATTAATCCTTATCAAAATAAATGATTTCATCACTAAGAACAGTTTATGGAGATAATATTTGGTCTTTGAATGATTAAAATTGGACGTTTGGTTTTGAAGTTATGGCGAAATTAAAATATTACGATTTCTGCTGCACGGCCCGTTGTATTATATAAAGAGGTAATGTCGTTAAGTTTGTTTGTAGGGGGTAATCTTTAGAACTACTGAACCGATTTTAAAAATTCTTTCACCAGTAGAAAGCTACATTATTCCTGAGTGACATAGGCTATACGGGATCTTTAAAAACCTAAATCTACGCGGGCGAAGCCGCGGGGATCAGCTAGTCAATAATAAAATTATATCCTGCTAATTATGAATGCTAAGAAGGTATGAATTTTCAATGCAAGTTCGACGCACACTACTTTAATTTGTATTTGCTTTTATACCTCGTGCTAATCAGTGATTAGTATTATAATTCAAATAATATTCATAAGATACAATCTATAAATACGAGTAGATATAATAACAATTTGCGTAAAAGGACTTTTATACTTACCTACTTAATTTTGTAGTTGAAAAAACATAGATAAACATACTAATTATATTTTATTTTCTTCGTGAATAAATTCTTCATTCAGTTACATTTTAATTGAAAATTCCTATATCTTTATTAATTTACATTTACATAGCTAGCTGATGCCCACGACTTCATCCGCGTAAAAGCGTTTTAAAATCCCGTCGATATTGTTTGATTTTCCATATGGCCATACATTGGGAGTGTAGATATTATGGAAAATCAACTGAGATTTTATGGCGAAACTAAAATTTTAGTTCCTAGAACGAGCCTCGAATTTGATTGGTGATCATTTTTTTTTTAAATTTTATTTCGACTTAATGAACAATGAACATTTTACACCACACTTTTAGACTAGATAAAAACCGAGACTGGTGTTTGCGATTTGCAGCCCAAGTAGACATTCTAATAAAACCCAAACTAACGCGACAGGTCGAGATGGCAATCGGGGTGTGAGGCGGGGGGACGCCTTGCACACTCGCACAGGGCCCACTCGGTGTGCGGGGCATTCCCACCCCGATTGCCATCTCGAATCTGCAGTGCACTATACGTTTGTATGTGAGCACTTGGAAGCGCGATAGAGATTAGAGAGACTTCGGAGCAGTCCGCCCGAAGCCGCCCGCCTGGCCACCCCGTCCGTAAGAATCCGCAAGTCACCGCAGACATGTGGCGACGTCAAAATTGAAACGTGCGTTTTTTCCAACAATCGAGGCGCTCATTAGATTGTAATTCATAACGGTCGCACTTTTTGTCCGAGGGTCAGGTGCAACTTTATATTATTTTAGTAGTTATAATATGAGCGCAAAAAATTGTAGCAGCCCTACTTTTGCGGTAGGTTGATTTGAGCTCGATCGTTGATGATAATTACTGTTTTCTATTAGGTAAAGCTTTTGGGAATATTAATTGTGTTTATATTAAGGTATTATTACTTCATCCATTCATAATCATAATCATAATCATTTATTTATTTTGCTCAGATATGGTAGGTACATGTATATTATTTACATGGGGTCTTAAAAGTCTTACTAATTCTATGGTTAACTTTGAAGCTTTTTTGACGACCTCCCTGGCGCAGTGGTGAGCGCTGTGGTCTAAATAGTGGGCCCAGCCCACTATTTAGACCACAGCGCTCACGGGTTCGATTCCTGGCAGGGGTTTGGAATTTTATAATTTCTAAATTTCTGGTCTGGTCTGGTGGGAGGCTTCGGCCGTGGCTAGTTACCACCCTACCGGCAAAGCCGTGCCGCCAAGCGATTTAGCGTTCCGGTACGATGCCGTGTAGAAACCAAAGGGGTATGGGTTTAATAAAAACTGCCGTACCCCTTCCAGGTTAGCCCGCTATCATCTTAGACTGCATCATCACTTACCACCAGGTGAGATTGCAGTCAAGGGCTAACTTGTATCTGAATAAAAAAATATAAAAAAAACTCATAATAATAATCTCTCTTCGGGGATATTCTTGGCTAATGACTTGGTAGGGGGGAAGGTTTCTCAGCGTGTCCCTTTGACTAGCAGCACAGAGGACGAAGCGGAGGATGAGATGCGGGCGACGTGCGCGGAGTCTGCAGTTGTCGCCCGATAGGTCCCCGGGTCGGGAGGCGCACGCACTTTGCTGGTGCGCCTTGGACGTGCAGTGGGAGGACCTCGTGAGAGGGTCTGCCTCAGCAGACCTCACTGGGTTGCGGACTGCGGTTGATTGCTTCGGTGTTCCCGTGACCCAGTCGCCAGGCGACGCGCAGGAGTGCCGCCGGGTTCTAAAATATTCCACCTCTCGGCTGGTGAGTCCCACACACCTCCCCTCCAGTTGGTTGGCTGGCTGGTTAGCTGTCTGGCTTCGGATGCGTAAACGCATTTTCCAGCATTAAAAAAATGCACACACCTCTTACATTTCAGAGAACAGAGAAATGTTAGAAGACTCGAACTCGAATCGAACCTGGGATTTTTTTTAAATAAAAATAGCGAGCAAGCTACCACGCGGGTCACCTGATGTTAAGTGATTATACCGTCGCCCATGAACATTTGCAGCACCAGAGGAACCACCGATGCGTTGCCGGTGTTTCCCTTGAATCCCATGTTGTAATCTAATGGGAACACCGCCGATGATTCCACAGTTTGATATTATCAGTGCCCTTATTATAAATGCGAAAGTGTGTATGTTTGTTGGTTTGTTGGTTTGTCCTTCAATCACGTCGCACCGGTGCAACGGATTGACGTAATTTTGTGCATGGGTATAGATAAAGACCTGGAGGGTGACATAGGCTACTTTTTACACCGATAAATCGGAGAGTTGTCACGGGATTTTTAAAAACCTAACTCCACGCAGACGAAGTCGTGGGCATCAGCTAGTGTGTACCTATATATTTTTAATCCCCTCAAAATAAAGACGACAGTCAAGTAATCCTTTAACCGGAGCATTATAATGCTCGTATCGACTACCAAGTCGATTGTCACACAAAGGCTAAATGACAAACAGACAGACATAAGCCAGGCATTACTGACAAATGAGACAGGTCACATTTCAGACTAATAAGTAGATCCATTCATACATCCATCCATACATCCATATCTACTGAGTATAGTTAAAGACCTGGAGAGGCACATAGGCTACTTTTCATCCCGGAAAATCAAAGAGTTCCCACGGGATTTTTGAAAACCTAATTCCACGCGAACTAAGTCGCGGGCATGAGCTTCACAGCCCCACCCCATCACGCCAATTGCCATCTCGACCTGTCGCGTACTATTCTCATTCGCATGTGATTGAACTCTCTATGATTGCAACTCCCGCATTCGCAAATTCCTATTAGGTGGGTCATCAAAATTCTATCACTCCAACCTTTTTTTTTAATTAAAAAAAAACAATTTTACGTCTATGGAAATCGATACTAGAAGATTTAGAACACGCGGCCCAGTGTTTTAAAATTTAAAATCCGAAAACAACCGAATCATCGCAGCGTGATCTGTTTTTGAAAAACGAACTATAGATCGCAGCGTGGCGTCATTACGCCGTTAATAATTACAATGCGCCGGAGTGGAATCAATCGGCCGTCATTTGCTGACGTTTCAATCAACATAGCATTGTTTGTATTATATGTTTAATATCCCTAGATTGTGTTACCGATATACGCGTTTTTGTCTGAGGCGCGATGACCGGCGGTTTCTGCCGATACGTCTTGATCTCTTGTATTGAGATGTCTTATAATTTGTTATGGAGTATCGCGCCACGGCCGGACGGAATTGAAAAACATGTTTTAAAGGAGGTTAGCCGTTGATATAGGTACTTACAAATAAAACCAAGATACACCGTAGGTATAGACCGTAAAAATGACTGTACACGCCATTTCAACTCTATGGGTTAACTGTCATGTCAAAAGTTAAAGGATTAAAAGCGTACTTTTGACATGAAATTTGACACAAAAATTTAAAATGACGCGTATGGAGTAATTTTTAGGGTTCCGTACCTCAAAAGGAAAAACGGAACCCTTATAGGATCACTTTGTTGTCTGTCTGTCAAGAAACCTACAGGGTACTTCCCGTTGACCTAGAATCATGAAATTTGGCAGGTAGGTAGATCATGGGGAAAAATCTGAAAACCGTGAATCTAGATCACACAAAAAAAATTAAATTGTGGTCATGAACTAATAATTAGTATTTTCAATTTTCTAAGTAAGATAATAAGTGGGGTATCATATTTGAAAGGTCTTTACCTGTGCATTCTAAAACAGATTTTTATGTATCATAGTTTTTGAATTATCCTGCAAAATGTCGAAAAAATACGACTGTGGTACGGAACCCTCATTGCGCGATCTAAGGTTGGGACAAGGTGTCGGAAATGAGCGTACGACCCGAGCGTTGGTTTTGGACTGATTTATTAAATGAATGCATTCAGATACAATATGTATGTGTACTTATGGGCTATTATATAGATATTACTTAGGTCACACTGTACACCTCCCATGGGGTGGTAAAAAAATTATTAATAATTATTATTACATAATTTTTTTTCTTAATAGCTAAACACAAAGTAGGTACAATACAAATTATAAAAAGTACAAATAATGAAATCGTAGTAGAACAATATACTTCTTACATCTAATTACAATATTCTCATATTTTCTTACAAATATAATGTTCATATTACAGTTAATCAGTAAAATATAGTTTTGTTCTGTTCTTATGAATAATATCTATTTTTCCATTAGTATATTCTATTTTTACATTAGGTGACAAGTCTTCAATTACCTTATATGGTCCTAAATATAAATCTGACAGTTTATTGCCTGTTTCATTTTTAATTAAAATTAAATCGTTAGGCTTATATTTTATAGGATTAACATATTTATCGTATCTAGTTTTTTGTCTAAATTTACTATTTATTAAATTATTACGCGCTTCTGTTTGTGAAACTTGCAAGCGATATCTCAACACTTGAGGATAGTTATCATGATTGTATAGAGGTTCTATCTTCGTTGAAAGATTGCTTGGTAGGATACATTTTTTCCCATACACTAATTCAAAAGGTGTAAATTTTGTTGATGAATGAACAGTTGTGTTATATGCAAAACACCAAAAAGGAAGCCATGTACTCCACAAATCTGGTCTACCTTCTGTCTGTATTCTTAGAAAACTTCCTAAGCTCTTATGCGAGTTCTCTAAAGCGCCTATACTTTCATGGTGGTATGCCGTTGAATTTAATTGAGAAATACTGAGTAATTTACAAACTTCTTTAAATGTTTCCGATAAAAATTCAGATCCTCGATCTGTTCCCACAATCGCTGGTGTTCCATGAACAAGGATAAAATTATTTACAAACACACGCGCTACTTCTGTGGCTGTTTTTGTAATTAATGGAAATGCGCATACGTATTTTGTTAATTCGCATTGTAGCGTAAGAATATACGTATAATTATTATAATCTCTATCTAAGGGTCCAACTATATCTAAAAATATTTTTTCAAAAGCTGAATGAGCTGTTGAAGTAATTACCATAGGTTCTTTCACCGTAGTGGTATATTTTTGTTTTTGGCACTTAGGACATTTTTTCACAAAATTAATTATGTCTTTTTCCAGTCCTGGCCAGAAATAATATTTCTTTATGTTATTTAACATTCGTCTGATGCCCGCGTGGCCACTTGTGGGCAAAAGATGAAAGTCGTTTAATATAACTTTTTTGTCATCTATATTATCTACTCTATTAACGTCCTCTAAAATACATAAACGAGGTCCTTTCCATTCAGATGTATTTTTTATCTCCTCTACTAACTTCTTAACAAATATGTTATTGTTAATATTTTTTATAAAATATACTTCTTTTATATTTATTCGTTCACAAAATTCACCTAGCTCTCTCACAAATGCGGCTCGCGTCAATTGCGATTGAGAAGCAGGGTTTATATATATCGTCATTTGACTACTGTCATATGAAAAAATATTATTTTCGAAGTTAATTTTATTTTCTTGACGTATTTTCTTTAAAATTTTCCGGTCTATGAACCTTAATTCAACTGCATTCTTTGGTTTAATATGAGTATCTACGACTATTGGCTGATCAGACCTGTCGTCGGTAGAGATCATATCATCCGAAGAAGCACTTGTATCTAACCGTTTTCTTTGTGCACGCGTCATCACACATACACTATCACTCATCTCTTTCAAATCTTTAGAACTCATAATCACTCGAGATAATGCGTCTGCAGCCACATTGTCTTTACCTTTCACATACTCTATCAAATAATCATACTCTTCCAAAGTCAATCTAAATTTAAGCAACCTACTCGAAGGGTCCTTCATGCTAAATAAATAAATTAAAGGTTTGTGGTCGGTAAGAATTTTAAAAGTACGACCGTACAAGTAAGGTCTAAAATATTTTACTGCCCAGACCACAGCTAAAAGCTCTTTTTCAATAGTCGGGTAATTCTGTTCAGCTTTGTTAAGACTTCTACTTGCGTAAGCAACTGGACGTCCATCCGAGTTTGATAAAATTGCACCTATCGCGTAACCTGATGCGTCTGTGTGAACAACAAACTGATTGCTTTTCGAAAAATTAGGGTACTGTAGAACTGGTGGTGTTATCATACATTCCTTTAAAATATCGAAAGATTTTTGGCAATTACTATCCCATATAAATTGAACCTTTTTTCTGCATAAAAGATTTAAGTTGTAAGCCTTTTCGGCAAAATTAGGTATAAACTTTCTATAATAACTAGCTAATGCGACGAATCGTCTCACCTCGTCAGCATTTTTTGGGATGGGGTAGTTTTTTATGACATTAATTTTTTTGAGGGTCGGGTACGATGCCATCGCCTGACACTACGTGTCCCAAATAAAATAATTCTTTTTTGAGAAAATCACATTTTGCTGGATTTAATTTTAAGTTAACGTTACGTATTCTTTCAAACACTTCAATTAAATTTTTGTTGTGATCTGATAAATTTCGTCCAAAAATAATTAAATCATCGAGGTAACAGAGACATTTTTCATAGGACAAACCGGCCATTGCCATATTCATCATTCGTGAAAACGAACTTGGGCTTGTTTTAAGGCCCATAGGCATTCTAGTCATTTGATATTGGCCTGAACTAAAAGCTGTGTATTTTCTACTAGCTGGATCCAGCTCAACATTATAAAAACCTTGATTCAAATCTAAGTGGGTAAAGTATATACAACCTGATAATGAGTCTAATATGTCTGTTATATTCGGTAGGGGAAATTTGTCATCAATAATACAGTTATTTAATTTTCTATAGTCAATAACTAATCTCCATTTTTTCTCCGTACTAGAGTTCGATTTTTTCGGAACTAATAGAACAGGACTAGACCATTCACTGTTACATAGTTCTATTATGCCTTGTTTAAGCATCTTATCGATTTGTTTATCCATTTCATTCTTTTGCGAATGCGGAAGTCTATAAGGCTTGGAATACACCGGTGTCGTATTGGGTTTTAAAGAAATAGAGTGCTTATAAAGCTTAGTAGTGGTAAATTGGTCACCTTCAAGGTAAAATATGTCGTTATATTTTGCACATATATTTTCAATGCTAGCTTGTTCTTCTAAATTTAAGTGCTTTAAATTTAATAATTTAAATAAATGTTTCACTCTATCTGAGTCTCTACAGGGATTTTCAAACAAACAAATATCATAATCACTGGCCTTGTGTACAATAGGCTTTATATCCTGTAAATAAAAATCGGTTTCGGTAGTATTCAAAACTCGTATTGGTATATTCCCGTCCTTAGGTGTTACTAGCATGTTCGCTATAAAAATTCCGTCTTTTAATTCGGATGCGCAGACTACGCATTCTTCAGTCATACTAGTACTAATGTAGTGAGTAGATTCAGACCTAGCAGGTATAGTCAAAAAGTCGGGTTTCTCAACTTTAATATTATTTAACAACGGTAATACATGTTTTATTCCATTGTAGTTCAATGTTAAAATGCATTTTTCTAAATCAATATGAGCTCCGTATAAAGAAAGAAAATCTAAACCTAAAATTCCATTAGCCGTACACGGTAAAGAATCGAATACATAGAACTCATGCGGTAATTGTACACCGCTTGGATCAGATAGTGTCAAATAAACAGAGCCTTTCGCTTGAATCTGACCTCCCACGCCGTTGATTAGAATACGGCTTTCGCACAGAGGTGTATTATTACATGTTATTGTTTCATTATTAACCGCTGATATGCTGGCTCCCGTATCTAATAACCAGTAACATCTTCTATTGTTCAAATATAATTCTACGTACTTTATATTATTGTTTAAGGTTAATATAACATTTTTAGTCTCGAAAAAACTGATTTTGGTTTTCGGAAAATGTTTTTGGTTCCGATTGGGTCAAAACATTTACAGCTCGATTAATTCTACTCTCTCGATTTCCATAATAGGTATTATTAGTAAACCTACCTCCGCGACCTCGTGTTATCCCACGAGTGCCGTTCTGTTTTCCTCTCGAAGAAGAATAAAAGTGTGCTGGAGCCTGATGCATCGGTGCTCGTCCGTTGCCTGGTACATAATATGATGGCCTTGAACCTGTATACTTACCTGTATTCCATCTACCTGTGTGATTATTAAAATTCCTAGACCGATAGTATGGTCGATGCTTCATGGTTAATAAATCACCTGTTAAAGGGGAAGGGTTCGAGATGTCTTCATCAAGGGCACCCTGAATCGCATCCTTTAGCGAGTCGTAGTTCCGGGCTGTAATTACTGTGCTAAGTGTTCTATTTCGTAACCCGTCGGCAAATTTTTTTGTGACGAATTTTTCATTTAACGGCTTAAGTACCGCATATGTATTTGAATCACCTTTTGCCTGCGATATTGTCAGGTCAACAAAAAGTTCAGACATTTCTTTCGCGTAATCTTCTATAGATTTATTATTTTGTCTTAGCTGTTGTATCTTATTTTGAATAGCTATAGGCGATTTTTGTGGCAGTAACACACGCCGCATATCGCTAACCAAGTCATCGATGGCTGTGTAATTTGACTGTAATTGCAATTTGGCATTTTGTGACAGTCTACTTTTTAATATGAATTGAATAAGATTATTTTTACAATCGGGATGCGCAAGCAAAGAATCATAGTATATAATATTGTCAATTAATTGCTTCACAGACTTTTCAGAGTCGTCGATGACTGGCAGTAATTGTAATGCTACCTTTAACTCGAATTTTGCCATATTTAAATTAACTAAACTCATGTCTGGACACCGTTAAAATCACAAATTATTGGTATTATGTCTAAAAACCCTTAGTTTCACTAGTCTCTAATTTAAATGTTCACTCAGGTATTAGTTTAAAATTTATCTTCACATAAAAAACACTATTAAACTACGAGAAAACTTCGCAAAACACTTTACACTAGTAGTAGTTTATCCTAGGGGTAGTAAAATATCACTGTCCACAAGGTTTAGCAGCGCGACAGTTTTCACAGGAACTCATTGTAATTGGTCCTTCACTGCGAGATCGCCGTGACCTTCTAAGTACGTGTTGGCTTAGCTGGCTCCTCATCCAGTTTTCATGGCATTTCTTGTAAAATTTAAATACTAAGTATAGTACTCCCAGTAGTAAAATTGTACATATGATGATCATAACTATGTTTATTGAAGAAATGTGCCAGCGAAATTGTTCAATATCGGCGCTGTTTTTATTGCCGTTTTGATTAATAAATATATCTTCTTTCTCGACTTTTGAGTTGCACATTTTGTATTATTATATTTTGTTTGAGGCCTTATCCGGTTATATGTTACATTGTAATAATTATTTTGAGTCCTTGAGTCCATCCTGGCAGGATCGCCATCTAAGGTTGGGACAAGGTGTCGGAAATGAGCGTACGACCCGAGCGTTGGTTTTGGACTGATTTATTAAATGAATGCATTCAGATACAATATGTATGTGTACTTATGGGCTATTATATAGATATTACTTAGGTCACACTGTACAGCGAGCCTGACTCGCACGTGGCCGGTTTTTTCTGTCTGACTCGAACTCGCCTGGTTTTTTTAATCTAAGTACCTTTACCTACTTAGATAGATCATATCAGATCTAATCTAATTGATACTTAAATTTTGTTAGGAGTAGATATAGATACATTTTCAGCAATTCATAGGGACTGTGCATCTTTGGAATCTTATATCAAGCTATTGTTTTTTTTCTTTAGTTTTAGATTGCCTCGGTTTAATTCGAAAAGTCAATTTTATCTTCGACTTCTATCTCAGGATGTATTTTAAATAATATTTGTAAATATTATACATTGAAGTACTTAATCAATAAGTGATTTGCCAGCATGATTTGATGCGATAGATAACAATGGCGCTGATTCTGTTGTCTTTCTCTTTACTAAGAGTATATCTGCATCTTTTTCTCTTTAATATTGCTAAAAAAGGACGGAACTTGAATTTTACATGTAGGGACTCTAAATTTTAGTGCACGCTACAAAATAGACTCGCGACTGGCAGCTAAAGTTACGAGGTTTGACAGCTCTAAATTAAATTTAAAACTGTCAAAATATATCTGTCCTTTTGATATTACATTGGTAAGAAGAGGATGCAAATACGCTAAAATTTAGTTGTAGGTACTCAGAATCAGTACCATTCTTTTCTGTTTCTATTCTATTGGCCGATATTTTTGTCCTATTGGCGCGAGAGATACCTACCTATTACATGCCGGTTTCCTTACAATGTTTTCCAATTGATTGCTTAAAACGGACTAAGGTACGTACCTATTACCTCTGAAAAGTTAAAGGCCCGGGATCGAACCACCGACCTCCCCAACAGGAGGCGGCCATCTTAGCACTAGGCTATCATGGCTCATCATGTACATACCTACCTAAGTAAATATACAGAATCATCATCATGACCAACCCATCAGAGAAGGCTTGTGGCCATGACTATGGCCATGTGCCTATGCATGTGACTATGACTATGGTGGTAGACTTACCACGCTGGCCATGTGCGGATTGGTAGACCTCACATACCTTTGAGAACATTATGGAGAACTCTCAGGCATGCAGGTGTCCTCGCGATGTTTTCCTTCACCGTTAAAGCAAGTGACATTTAATTAATTAAAACGCACATAACTCCGAAAAGTTACAGGTGCGTGCCCGGGATCGAACCCCCGACCTCCGATTAGAAGGCGGACGTCCTAACCTAACTAAGCTATCACATCTTCACTAGCAATATACAGAACTGCCGAAAGTTTTTTTTTTTGTTCTTCTTCTGGCTTTACACAGATTAGCCTGCCAAAAGTTATTACTAAGCAATCCAAACAAGGAGAATGGAATTGATAAATCACAACGGTTAGAAAACGGTTTATCTCAATATCAAGGAAATAAAAAAACAAAACACTGCCGCATAATCCAAACCATAGATATCTCTTTTAATCTCCTAACAAGTAAGTCGCAGAGCGGTGCCGATTTTGTTCAAACAGTTATTCCACTACTTATGGAGATACGGGTTTTTCAGTGCCTCACTGTTCTTGCCAGAAAACCTTATAAATTACAGCGATTATATCAACTATTGCACATAAATAATGCCACTTACCTTTGCCATATTCGCGGTGCGATAGATAAATCGCTGATGCTTATGGCCATTGAGTTATAGACCGTAGAAGTGCAGACGTCACACTTCAGGCGTCAAATAAAACGCCCCGGCCTAATTTTACAAAAGCGATAGAAACTAAACATCAACACAAAATCTTGACTTGTCATGAAAGCTACAAATTGACGTACCTACATAATTTTTTTTTCAAATTAAAGAAAGGCCAGCAGCTTATAACATATCAATACTCAATAGACAGCAACAGATATTAAGGACGGTTTATATTGAGAGAGTGACTGTCGACAATCACAGTTACCAGAATGACGTTACTGGACCGTATTGTTCACACCTATCTAGTCAGTGTGAGACTATCTTTGTGTTCTCTATAAACGACTGGCACGATGCTTTTAGATGTGTTCGCATCGCTGCGCTGGCACGGGGGATGCAGAGATACTGGCAGGAAAAAAGACGGGTGTTCTACTTTAGACAGCACTGTCTGTCAATGCTGGACTGGCACAAAAAAGTAACACAGAGCCAGTAACCCGCGAGCGCCAGTGATGCTGTCGCATTTATTTCATTGCCAGACAAATTAAAACACAAATATGTTTTTATTTCAACGCCAATTTTCTGAATGACAAAACGCACGCTCTATCGTCCGTCAGATAAACGCCGTTTTACGATATATTACGACCTCTAGAAAACGACACCTCTCTCTTCATGGTAATCGAGTAAAAACTAGTGGAATAGGTCATTTGGAATTGAATTCGCCTTAAAAAGTGGGAACCAATTTATTACCTGACAACGTTAAGTAGGCGCGAGCAAAAAGTTTGATGCGATTATTATTTTGTGGTATCGAAGAGCCGAGAAATTGTTGGCGGATATGGTCAAAATTGATTCCTGGCATTTTTATACGGATGTGCAACAATGATAATGATATACTTAACTACTTAGAAGTGGGTAATAGAGTTGGAATGTAAAAATGAGAAGTTCGAATTCCACCTGTTCCACCTGTGAAGGCCAAAGCCTTGTTGCACACATTGTCATGCCTACGATACATGAACCCTGTAACCTTGGCTTTTTTGGGCAGTCCTGCGATAAGCCAAATTCAGCTCAACAACCAACAGAAACAAGGCATCCCCCTCAGTTTAACAAGCATCAATCAATACAAAGTTACACCTTCATCATCAGACGTGGTATGATCTGGCGCAGCTGAAACAATCGCACAGATAGCATCTCGGCCCGACGGCTCAGCGTGACCTCCTCCGATTGATTTGGGTCTTGCCTAATACACTTTAATCGGAACTCGATATACTTACGTCTTATTTGGGCCGTGTGACTGGGATATCACGATTTGAGATGTGGGCATTTTTATTGATACTTCTGAGAAATTATTTGTTTGATATTTATTTAACTTTACTATTCATAAGTCCATCAATGGCACATAATGTCTTCGAATACCCCGAATCGAACACATAATCAATATGTAAATACAGAGAAAACTAGCAGAAAGGTTTTACTGAGCCAAAACTCAAAACTGAACAATTTTTGAGATTTAATTGATGTAGAGATAATGATAGAAACTCTCTCTGCATGATATTCCTCATTGCTGATGGTTGGAAATACTTAGTAGGTAGGTAAGAGCTTAATAGGTTAGGGTTAAGGTGGGGACCCTCCTCTCAGAATGAGGAGGGTTTGGCCGAGTGCGGATCGGCAGACTTCACGCATCAATATTATGGAAACTCACAGGTATGCAGAGCCCACCTCACGATGTTTTCCTCCACTTTTAGAGCAAGTGATATTTAATTGCTTAATCGAAAGCTTTCCCTATAATTCTAAATGCAAGTAGGTAAGTATGGTTTTCAAGCTCTTTTAGATAAGTGGATACATCAATGTTTGTCTAACGACAGCATACTTTTGTAGTCATTGGAAGACCCATTAAGTCATTATCGTGGCTCTCCGATCGGACGTGTCAGTCAGATGGCCGCTGACGCAGACAAGCGGGGCAGACGCCGATGACGCCCAGTGTAAATACTGATCATATCGGAGTTAGCAATAGGCAACTACATATTAAAATTCTAGAAATAGCTAATGCCCGAACTTCATCGGTTTAGGTTTTTAGAAATCTTTGATTTTCCGGGATAAAAAGTAGCCTGTGCCCGTCTCCAGGATGCAAGCTATCTCTGTACCTACCAAACAGATTTTTTATTCAGATACAAGTAAGCCCTTGATTGCAATCTCTATGTTATTTAAGAATTCCTCTGGCACCAGAATCCGTAGAATGTGACACGCTTTCCCCACTTAGCGTGCTAATGGTGAGAATGCGTGGAGTCAGTGGGAACAGGGCATGTCCTAAGCAGTGTAATCACGGACAGCGAGGCCCCGGAGCGCCGGCGCCGTGCCCTTCTGCTGCGTCACTGTCTGCACCCGGAGCCCGACGATTGTGATTCATTTAACTGGTCGATAAACAACCTTTATCCGTCACATCATCATCATGATCTACCCGTCGCCGGCTCACTACAGAGCACGGGTCTTCTCACAGTATGAGACGGATTTGGCCCATAGTTCACCACGCTAGCAAAGTGTGGTTCGTGAAGACTTGACGCAATTTTCCTAATATTAAAGCTTTAATAAAGTTTAAAGTTTCGATCGCGTGTGAATTTTCCAGATGTTGAGGCTTATGGGATGCTCGGCTGAGCTGAGATTTGAAGGATTTTAGATTAAAATCGGCTAAGACGACTTTGTTATGTTAATGTTAAGTACTTACTCTGAAATGTTAATTTTGTCATAATATTTACAAAAACTGTGTTCTATTACTGTCAAAATTAATAGGTACTAGCTGCCCCGGCGAACTTTGTTCCGCCTAACAGTTGATTCAAATTTTTTAAATTTTTCCCTCCGTAAGAACCATCCTCGTACTTCAAGGAATATTATAAATAAAGAATTAGCGAAATCGGTTCAGCTATTCTATAGATTTGCGATGAGCAACACATTTAGTGATTCATTTTTATATTATAGAGATTTGATGTAAGAGGAATCTAGGTATGAAACTGGCCGAATTAGGAACCACCTCCTTTTCGGAAAAAATCACGTTTTCTTTCACCATTAAGGCAAGTGATATTTTTTTAAATAGAGATAGCGAGCGAACGAGCAGGCGGGTCACCTGATGTTAAGTGATTACCGCCGCCCATGAACATTTGCAGCACCAGAGGAACTGCCGATGCGTTGCCGGCCTTTCAGGAATTTGTTGGTCCGCCCCTTGTATAATCTAAATTAACTAATTAATTTTTATTGCAGATTACTTAGGTTTAAGTGTTGTATATATTATGTACTAACTATTTATGTCATTATTACTCTTTGTTTCCAAAAATAAATTAATTAAATTAAATTAAATTAAATTAAAGACCTAAGTATATCTAGAGTGCAAGCCGCGGGCGTCCCATCAAAAGTGCATCTGACAATTTCACACACATTTTTTTCACTATGAATCTTTGTGAAGGGGAAGCAAAAACAGAAGGGAGTCTCATTACGAACTTTATTATGAACACAGACTAAATCAAAAACAGACAGCCACCTTAGATACACTGAAGTTCAAAAGTGAAGTAGATTAGCGAAAAAATGTAATTAGTTAGATATTGCTGTGCAAAAAGTGCAATACCTAGATTCGTAGTTATATTCTGTGTTAAAAAAATAAAAAAATAAGGAGACATTTAATTCGATACGTATTTTTAGGGTTCCGTACCTCAAAAGGAAAAACGGAACCCTTATAGGATCACTTTGTTGTCTGTCTGTCTGTCTGTCTGTCCGTCTGTCTGTCAAGAAACCTACAGGGTACTTCCCGTTGACCTAGAATCATGAAATTTGGCAGGTAGGTAGATCTTCTAGCTGACATTTGGGGAAAAATCTGAAAACCGTGAATTTAGGGTTAGATCACACAAAAAAAAATTAAATTGTGGTCATGAACTAATAATTAGTATTTTCAACTTTCGAAGTGAGTGACTATATCAAGTGGGGTATCATATGAAAGGTCTTCACCTGTACATTCTAAAACAGATTTTTATTTATTTTTATGCATCATAGTTTTTGAATTATCGTGCAAAATGTCGAAAAAATACGACTGTAGTACGGAACCCTCATTGCGCGAGCCTGACTCGCACTTGGCCGGTTTTTTTCTAAAATCTAGCTAGTAGGTGGCTCGTCTTAGCTTCAAGCAAAAGAAAGAAGAGGAGCAATAAGAAAACTTTTAAGTCTGGGGCGAAAGAATCTATAAAAGCATTATAAATGTGTAGGTATGTAGTGCCTACTATTTTTGACACATTTTCACGGCCCATCGGTTTAACCGATTTTGATGAAATTTCGTACAAAATATAATTAGTTGCATTTCTGAGACGAACACAGACTCCATTGATTGTTATCGCGGAAAATCAGAGATTTTTCATGGGATTTTTAAAAAACTTAAATCTACACATCGCCATCGGCTAGCAATACCTATTTTAAGCTGAAAAGAATAAAAAAAAAGTATTATCTTGTTTCTTTTATTAGCGGTGCGTTTTTCCATCTATTTTTTTATTGAGTCTGATATTTATGATGAAATGACATTGAATTAAAGCAAAAGGCCACCTTGCGGCTCATTAACACAAATGGACTCACGAGTCGCGCACGGACAATAAAAATCGCATTTACAAACAAAAAACCGACTTGATTAATGATACCGAAGCAGTTTACTACGCGAGCAGTGCCCAACAACACACACGGCTGCCAAAGATATGGAATAGGTCTTTTTCTTCACCCTGTACCCGTAGTATAAGATTTTACGTCTCACCAAACGTTGCTAGAATTCGAGAATCGAAACAAAATAACATCAAAGTAAAATGGACCTAAAGAGCCTTGAATGGAAGTCAAGAATTCAATGCCATGCCACTGATTTTAATTTTGCAACGTTTCCGCTTTGAGCGCTGGCTGTAGATGTGTAGACAAACTTGAGCTTTAAAACAAGGCACATAAGATCGAGTATACTATAACGCGGAAGTGTTTCGACTCTCGAATTCTAGCAACGTTTGGTGAGACGTAAAATCTTATACTACGGGTATACTGGGCTGGTTTCCGCACTTAAGTGGGCTCAGTTCGGTGCTTTCTTCATACAAACGTAGGGGGATTATTTGATAATTGTATGCTCAAAACTAAGTATTATATCGATTAATCTCGTCATTATCTAGGTTTATTGATATATGAAACATTGAAAAAAAAATTGGTTTTAAAGTTACGAGCCTCAAAAGATTCCTATTTTAACACAAAATTTATGACAACTTTGGGCGTAAATAAATAAGATTAGGGGTATGAAAATTGTAAAGGAATTTAACATTAGACATAGTTTATTAATTTATTAGTTGAAATCACTATACTTTGCAAACATAAAGCTAGTAGTTTTTTCTCAAAAATACTTTTCCTAAACCCTTGATTTCGGTGAAAATCATCGTACCTCTCACCTTTCCATACAATGTCAAGTGAAAAGCAAACAGGTTCGGTCGAGCGTACTGCGTCACCTTAAACGTTTCTATACATATGGAATAGGTACTGCAATTACTGTAATATAGAAGCAGGCGTTACTTTGTGGAAGTCCATGATATTTTAGTTCATGTTTAGCATCGCATAGAATCGCAGGGAGCAACTGGATTCAGGTGGCGCAAGACTGTCGCATCCTACAAGAGTAGGGTGCGACAGTCACCCTATGTTTAGCAGTGAACATCTATCGATTGATAATGATGAATTCAGAATTATGATAATATGGTTCCCGGCAGTTAAGTAGTCGAGTCTAACCTACGATGCAAGTGCGAGCTCGCGCAGGTATTGTTCCACGCACTTGTGTACTGTGTACAGATGTAGCACTCACATTAATGCAGATGTCGAACGCGGAGTGCGGCGCGGCGCGCGGGCTGGTGTGTTCCGCTCCCTCGCGTCGCGTGCTCCACTGACACCTGAAAAATGTTATTGCGACGCGTCTTGCGGTTAGCTTCAAGACTATTTATTATATATATATAGGCGCGGGCTATAGCTATTTCTAAACTCTACACAATAATCTGAAAATCATCGTTGGTTCGTCTGGTACCTCAGATATTCGCCATACAGGTTTGTGTCTGAGGCAAAGATAATATATTAAGGGCCGGTTGTTTCAACAAATTTTGACGGACACGTAACCTTTAAATATGGCGCTAACGAACGTAAGTAAAGAAAAAGCGTTGATTCAGCATCTATTAGCGCTAACGTTCGTTAAAATGTTACGTTTACGTTAACCAGTGCTGACACCATTGGTGATCGTCAAATCAGCCCCCCAATTGTGTAAGAATAACCATTTCATGGCTATCGTAATCGTCAAGAATTCTGCCCTTTGATTGGCTGTGAAAAAATGTAAACAGCGAATCAACCAATCAAAGGGCAGAATTTGTTGACGATTGCGATAGCCATGAAATGGTTATTCTTACACAATTGGGGGGCAGTTCGTAACTTCATACTTCTTACAAACGGAATATTTTATTTACAAATTATATGTAAATAAAATTAGGTATTTTTGAAGATGAAAGAGAATTTTTAAAAAAGAAAAAGTGTTTATATGCGAAGTAGCAATATCAATAACTATATAATATTTTAATATAAAATGAAATAAAAAAGGATACGGAAAAGTAAGTTAATTTTTAGGGTTAGTTTCGTAACCAGAATAACAATGACGAACAGTTTTTTGTACAATGAAGCAACGCTCTTAAATTAACAGATGTTAAAATTCGTCTACGTCTGTTAAATTTTAACGAACGTATCTTACGAAGACCAATGGTTTGAAACAACCGGCCCTAAACAAGTAATTATCTTTGGTCTGAGGGGACCGACGTCTCAACACAAGCTGAGTGGCCTACCTGTTCCAGGTGTTGCACTGCTGTACAGGATGATATTGCCTAAACCATGTATACCTTTATGTATACCTATATTCTATTCTATTGTAATCTCTCACACGTTGGCACAGAGTCACTCAGCGGGCGATGGAGAAAGCTATGCTTGGTGTTCCTTTACGTGATCAAATCAGAAATGAGGAGATCCGTAGGAGAACTAGAGTAACCGACATAGCTCAACGGGTTGCGAAGCTGAAGTGGCAATGGGCAGGGCACATAGTTCGTAAAAAATAGACGTTGGGGTCCCAAGGTGCTGGAATGGCGACCTCGCACCGGAAGGCGGAGTGTTGGAAGACCTTCCACGACGACGAGTCGCAGGGAGCCGCTGGATCAGGCGTCGCAAGACCGTGGCGTGTGGAACTGTGGAAGTCTGTACAACAGTGGACGTCTATCGGTTGATGGTGATGATGATGATGACCCATTGGCAGTTCTGTGAAGCCGTGTGTCGTACGATGTATCAGTAATCGCGCTAGTATTGCGATTCGAATGCTGTATAATATTAAAGTCATTGGAGTCGGACGCGCTACGCCATTGAATTCCTACTTCCGATAAACACTGGAATTATTCCCCAAGCCATTACGACGAATGCTCACACAAATTGTGCATAATCCACTTGTATTTTATCTATACATATAAAAAGACTTGTCCTGACTTACTGACTGGCCCATGGAACTAGGAAACAACTTAACTTTAACTAGGGTTCCGTACCTCAAAAGGAAAACCGGAACCCTTATAGGATCACTATTTTTTCTGTCTCTCTGTCTCTGTGTCAAGAAACCTACAGGATAGGTACTTCTGGTTGACCTAGAATCATGAAATTTGGCAGGCACCTAGGTAAGTCTTATAGCAGACATTCGGAGAAAAATCTGAAAACCGTGAATTTGTGGTTACATCACACAAAAAAAATTGTGGTCATGAAGTAATAATTAGTATTTTCAATTAAGACGTAAGATAACTATATCAAGTGGGGTATCATATGAATGGTCTTCACCTGTGTGCATTCTAAACATATTTTTATTTATTTTTATATATAATACTTTTTGAATTATCGCGCAAAATGTCAAAAAAATAGGACTCGCTCGGGGCTGGTTTCCGCACTTCAACAGACGGAAACGTTTAAGTGCGGAAACCAGCCCATAGAGCGAAGAAAAGAAGAAAAAGATGTACGGAACCATCGTTGCGCGAGCCTGACTGGCATTTGGCCGAGTTTTTTTTTAACTTTTTGTACCAATCCCGATGGTCCGCAATGTGGTGGGCGCCTGTGCCCACGGCGGCCCCGTCTCCGTCTCAACAACATAATGACGGGTTCTACTGATGCTTCTGTATAATGGACACCTTTTTGTACCAATCAGCCGTCTCGGCCTTAAGTATGTCGAGTCTCGTTAACGTGGGATCTTTTGCTTGGTATTCAATTTAAGTTCATTTCGTCACAGGTTCCAACACCACTTAAGTAACTTTTTGGCGGTTTTATTATTTCGTAGCCCTTATTAATTAGAGAATCCTGCGTGTTGCCAGTGATGACATATGGATCCGAGACATGGTCGCTAACTATGGGCCTCATAAGTCAAAGTCAAAGTCAAATGATTTATTCAAAATAGGTAATAAATTACTCTTATTGATTGTCTGGTATAGTGTTAGATTTAGTGTTAAGTAAGATAGCTCAGAGTCACGCAGCGGGCGATGGAGAGAGCTATGCTTGGAGTTTTTCTACGTGATCAAATCAGAAATGAGGATATCCGTAGGAGAACTAGAGTAACCGACATAGCTCAAAAAGCGAAGCGGAAGTGGCAATGGGCAGGGCACATAGTTCGTACAACCGACAGACGTTGGGGTCCCAAGGTGCTGGAATGGCGACCTCGCACCGGAAGACCCCTTACTAGATGGACGGACGACATCAGACGAGTCTCAGGGAGCCGCTGGATTCAGGCGGCGCAAGACCGTGGCGTGTGGATGTTCGTACAAGAGACCTATGTCCAGCAGTGGACGTCTATCGGTTGATGATGATTTAGATTTTAGAGAATCCAAAAACGAGTCGTGTTAGCCAGAGACAAGAAAACTTCCAACAGAGAAAGTACGCGACAGGTCGAGATGGCGATCAGGGTGTGAGACGGGGGGACGTCCCGCACACCCGCGCGTCACTCGCGCTATATCCCGCATCGTTACAGCGCGGGGGCGTCCACATGGCCATCCGATGGCCATCTCGACCTGTCGCGGACTATACCTACCAGCGGCAACAGAATACACGCTCTGAAAAGAATTCAAATTTTAAGCCCGTCCGTCAAATAATGTAATTATTTATCGGACGGTGGACTAAGAGCCAGCGCGTGCCAGACCTTCGTTATTTTATAAAGATCTGTTGCTAGATCTATGTCACCTATACCCCGTTCATTAGCATCGTTCAACGCACTTTTGGACAATAATGCTCAATGGGACCCATTTAATGATGGGTCTATAATACTGGTTCGGGAGTTACTGAAGTACGCTGAGAGCATTACATGAATATGTCATTCAATGTTCTCAGCGTACATATTCAAAATCCTTTGATTTTTTATCGTTTTGTCTTTTTTCTTGTACCTTTATTTGTATTTAAATTTATTATTAATTATCTAGTTAGTGTAAGTGGCACTGCCGTTCTAATTAAGATATTAAAAAAAAAAAAAAAAAGCTGAAAGTTTATTTGTGTATTGTCCCCAACACAGAGAGGAATGA
The DNA here is from genome assembly GCF_902806685.2 of Maniola hyperantus. Taxonomy (NCBI): domain Eukaryota; kingdom Metazoa; phylum Arthropoda; class Insecta; order Lepidoptera; family Nymphalidae; genus Maniola; species Maniola hyperantus. The sequence continues at coordinate 1,391,319 of NC_048546.1, read as the reverse complement.
TCAGCGACTATGAAGTTTAGATCATGGTGGCTTTGGGAGATAACAGGTAATAAAGGTGTAAAAAAATCTTACGTCAGAAATCGTTAGATAGGCAAGTACTCAACCTATCTTCTACTGAAGAAGAAAACTCTCAGAAATCGTTAGATACTCAAACGTTACAAAGTAGTGAGGCGTAGAAGTTTTTCACTTATCAAGTTTGTGGCACAGAAACAATAACAGGGGCCCGGCTCGTCCCAGGGGGCCCGGTGACTTGGGGGGCCCGGCGCTATATTGATTCGATTTCTATTAACACTCGTGTTGAGGGGAATTGATGGCTATCTACTTTATAATGCTTTATAAGTATTGAAATACTTTCTTTTTTTAAAGAATATTGGCCATAATGACTAATATTCCCCTTTCCTTTCCAACTACGCGTCAGGCTTGTGCTAGGAGTAGGTACGACAATAGTGCAACAGGCGGGGGTTTGAACCGTCGACCTTTCGGTTTTCAGTCCACTACTTTACCAGTTGAGCTATTGAGGCTCTAAACTTTTATACAATGAACCAAAAGGTTAATTTGGTATAATCCGCTGAAACAAGTCGAATCTGTATGGTGCTAAACATGCAGGAAAAACCAGCCACCAAGCAAGTAATACGCACCACCACCACGCAGCACCACACAAATCCCAAAACACACTCGACGCACGTTTCTCCCCGACACCGGAGCATCCTCAGGAGATTTAGGTCAAAGACCTTACAATTCACAATTTGCAAAATTTCATGAGCCGGCAGGGATTAGTCGGGATAGCAAGAGACCGGATGGATTGACGCTGGTTCCCTGGGAAGGGACGGGCGCTAATGTGGGACGCAACTTGCGTTGACACATTGGCCCGTGTCATATCAGGCAGACAGCATCAAGACCGGGAGCCGCAGCAGAAACAGCTGAAAACGGCAAGCGGCGCAAGTATGCCTCTCTTATAGAGAGTTACATGTTTGTTCCGTTTGCCGTGGAGACCCTAGGCCCATGGAGTCTTAGTGCTAAAAAAAATTACGATAAATTTCACCGCGATTAATAGCCTCATCTGGTGACAGAAGGTTTGGCTCATTTTTTGCGCAACGGATCAGCCTGACTGTCCAGCACGGAAATACAGCCAGTATTCTTGGCACCATTCCACGCTGACATGATTTGTATAGTAATTAGATAAGGCTAGCTTTAACTTTTATTGTAATATTTTCATTAAAAAAAACATGTCAATTGCATGTTGCATTTGACTTGTTCGACTTCCTACGCTGCGCTTTCCGGTGCGAGGTCTCTATTCTAGGACGTTGTTGGGACCCCAATGTCTATTGGTTTTTCGAACGATCTGCCCTGCCCATTGCCACTTCAGCTTCGCAACCTGTTGATGTCAGCTATACTCTGGTTCTCCTCATTTCCGATTTGATCATCACTGTAGATACCTACTTACCTATATACTATTTACGGTAAATGGTATGATATAATATTTAGTAGGTACACCATTAACAAAATTGCCTATTCGTGTGTTCTGAAGGCTAAGATATGTAATACCAATCTTCCTTATAGCAAAGCCTTGCCTTGAATTTTTTTGTATTTAACTTTGAAACCATCATACTTAAGTATCTTATTATCGCATTAATTTTTGATCACTGTTATTATCTACATATTTCATACGTCACCACTTAGGTAGATATTTAATAGAGGTCCACTTTATACCTTTTTTTTCGTGAGGCAAATCCGTCATGGATACAGTGCGACAAGGCTCTCTTGGCACTTGAATGACATTGACAGGGGGGCGCTGTTGGAGAACAAAGGCTTAGAATATTCGAACAAGAACAAAGGGGACACTTGACGGCAACTTTAGTTCGGATTTTCGCCACGCGCCAAGATAGCCTTGTCGCACTGTACCACCGGCCACGGGGGAGCACAGTGGTTATGTCGGACTCCTACCGACTAAAAACCTATCTAAGTTAAGAACATTATGGAGAACTTTATACAGATTTCCTCACGATATTTTTCTTCACCGCTAAGCATGTGATATTTATAATTGCTTAAAAGACGTCTTAAAACGGCGTCTGACAACCTCCCTGGCGCAGTGTTAAGCGCTGTGGTCTTATTAGAGGGAGGTCCCGGGTTCGATTCCTGGCAGGGATTTGGAATTTTATATTTTCTAAATTTCTGGTCTGGTCTGGTGGGAGGCCTCGGCCGTGGCTAGTTACCACCCTACCGGCAAAGCCGTGCCGCCAAGCGATTTAGCGTTCCGGTACGATGCCGTGTAGAAACCAAAGGTGTATGGGTTTAATAAAACTGCCATACTCCTTCCAGGTTAAAAATGAAAAAAAAATTAAAATCTTTTTTATTCGTATAAACTTTTACAAGTGCTTACGAATAGTCGGATGCATCTACCACTGGTTCGGAATGCCTTTCCTGCCGAGAAGAACCAGCAAGAAACTCGGCGGTTGCTCTTTTCAAATATTTGATATAGGTACAAAATTATGCCATGTATAAAATAGTATTTGCAGTCTTGTGCGTTAGCCCGCTCCCACCTTAGACTGCATCGTCACTTACCATCAGGTGAGATTGCAGTCAAGAGCTAACTTGTATCTTAATAAAAAAAAAAAAAAAAAAAACTCCGAAAAGTTACAGGTGCGTACCCGGGATCGATTAGTATGGATTACAGATTGATATGTACCTTTTACCTAATTGCGAGTCGCCGCTGGGAGCCGCTGAACACAGAGGCAGTCTTAGTAGGTACAATACGCAGCAGAAAGTAATGTACATCGGCCATTAGAATGACATTACGGCTATGTACCTACTTACAGCGTTGTCTCTATGACTCATAACTATGCCATGCCATGCCTACCCATTGCCACTTCAGCTTCGCAACTCGTTGAGCTATGTCGGTTACTCTAGTTCTCCTACGGATCTCCTCATTTCTGATTTGATCACGTAGAGAAACTCGTAATGGAGTACTCGTAAATAAAAAGTCACCTGGTCCACAGTTGATCATGAGTCGCGCGGCTCGTTTCCGGTGGGAAGCAGCGCCGGCGCCGGAAATCCCCGAGATTGGACAAAAATTGACGAGCGCAGAGCATCATTCTGTTAGCCTTAGACTGGGGGCACACGATGCGTTGCGGCGGCGATGCGGCGCCGGAGCGGTGTCGCTGCGTCGTCTTACATAGAAATATCTGTGGCATGTCACACGATAAGTACGCTCCGGCGCCGCACCGGACTTGCAACCACCGAGACGAGGCGGAGAGGGGTGAATGCGTTGCGACGTCGGAGCGGCACCGCTCAGTTGTTTATTAACAGACTGTCCAACGCTACTACGGCGCCGCTGCGACATAACGTTGCGGCGCCGCACAGCTCGTGTGCCCGCTGATACGGTGAAACCTTTGCGGTGCGGTGCCGCAACGCACCGTGTGCCCCTAGTCTTACCCGCTCCTCCACCTACCCTCCGCTGCTCTACCCCCACGGTCCCGCTGTTATCGTGTCACTGTCCCACCTACTACCTACCCAATTATTTGGGCCATTTATCTAGGTATATGTTTCTAAGCCATTTATTTAGTTAAGTTTAGAGTTTGTTATATTATTAGTTAGATTCAAATAACGGAAACCGCCTCCAGCCACCATTCTTCGGCGGCATGCCTGCTTGTTTGTCTGCTAGCTTTTCACGGCCCATGCATCTGAGTAGGTAACATATTTTGAAGAAAGGTACAGAGATAGCTTCGGTACACGCCACGGGATTTTCAAAAACCACGGTTTTTTGATCCTGCACGGGGAAGTCGTGCAGAGATAGCTTACGCCTTGGAGGTGTACAAGCATATTAGCTACAAAATTACCTACTCGGAGTTCAAGTGGTTCTAGAGTCTGGTCCTCTGGGAGTGGGAGCGAAGCTATCCATAGAAGCTGTGATAGCCTAAATTCAAATTCAAATTTCTTTATTGCGAATATGGGTAAACAGTGCAGATATTACAAAACAAAAAGGTACAGCCAAATTCTGCCTATTAGCATGCAATATGTTATGACTTATGATATACCTAACAACGTGTACATAGTTTTGATAAAATTAGTCAAATTAAATACTTAGTCACAAAAAAATACAAATTTAAATGATAATGTTACAAATGTCAAAAATTAAAATAAAACTTAAATTTCTCTACAAGGTAATCATTAATCGAGTACCTAATATGTCTTTTCTAACAATAAGTAGTTTTTTCAATTTTATCTTAAATAAAGGAAGTTCTCACGCATTGATTTAATCTCGCGTCTCAATTATATATTTGGGCAAGTGATTATACAAGAGTGGCCCAGTGGCAAAAAAACTTTTGGAGAAATGAGCGGTTCTACTCAAATTTAAGTCATTGGTTCTACTAGTGGTTAGGACGTCCGCCTCCTAATCGGAGGTCGGGGGTTCGATCCCGGGCTCGCACCTCTAACTTTTTGGAGTTATGTGCGTATTAAGTACCTAATTAAATATCACTTGCTTTAACGGTGAAGGAAAACATCGTGAGGAAACCTGCATGCCTGAGAGAGCTCTCCATAATGTTCTCGAAGGTATGTTAAATCTGCCAATCCGCACATGGCCAGCGTAGTATAGACTATGGCGAAAACCATTCTCACTCTGAGAGAATACCCGTGCTCTGTAGTGCGCCGGCGATGGGTTGATCATGATGATTATGATGATCCATATCCATACTTTAATATTATAAATGCGTAAGTGTATCTGTCTATCTGTCTGCAAGCTTTTCACGGCCCAACTGTTTAATCTCGTTTGATGGGTACAGGGTTAGCTTACATCCCATATGTCCAGACATACATAGGCTACTATTTATCCCAAAAAATCAAAGAGTAGGTACCCACGAGATAAAAAAAACACAAATCCACGCGGACGAAAGTCGCGGGCATCATCTAGTTATGCATAAGTTGTTCAAAGCACAGTGACCGTAAAGCCGACCGTCAACCGTGCCATGTGTTGCCAACCGAGAACAGAACCCGCGACAAAAACCCCACCCGCGCGAATTATACAGAACAATGTACTGTAGGCTTTTTGTCCACCTACTTATGCTTTGTAATAGCGAAATTATTCACGGAAAAGGTCGGCGCGGGGACTCTTCACACACGTCCGCTTCTAATACCCATTAGTTAGTTGTAGTCTCCACTACGTTTTCAATGTTTTAAAATCCAAAGCAACTATAAACATGGCAGACTGAATGACTAATGAAGTTTAAGCTGGACCCTCATAATCAAGCATTATGTCCTAAAGCATATATACCTACCTCTAGGCTCTACGAGTAGGTAGATATGCTTTAAGACATACCTACTTATCTACCTACTCGCAACTTCAAATGTTCTTGTATGAACTTACAAACTTCGAACTTAACTAGATTTTAGCTGATATTAAAAGTTAGAAGGAAAGGACCTTTTCTAGGTTAACAAAGATATTCTTCTACAGCGCGGAACCCATAAACTGAAGATACTACAAGATACATTTGCTACTTTCGTTTAGGCTGAAATCTATAGAATATAATATTTTGACTTTGCTCAGACTTAAACGGGGCAGATTTATACCTATCTCTACATAAATCTGTCTCGTTTTAAATCTGTCTTAAATGTGAGGAAAGTCAAAGTGCACTTGACAATGTCACGATCGTAATCCCGAATAACATAAATTCAGCCAATCACAACAATTGCGATTGTAATAATGATTGATACAGGTTTTACGAAATAGACCTACTGATCTAAACTATACTAAACCAATCGCCCGCCGCCGAGAGCTCAAAATCGCACATTGAAAAACACAGCAACTCCGCTCCGCATTACTTCCTACTTCGCTCCGCAGCCTCGCTCCGCTCCGGTGGACAGACACAGTACCTACGCAACTCCGCTCCGCATTACTTCCTACTTCGCTCCGCAGCCTCGCTCCGCTCCGGTGGACAGACACAGTACCTACGCAACTCCGCTCCGCATTACTTCCTACTTCGCTCCGCAGCCTCACTCCGCTCCGGTGGACAGACACAGTACCTACGCAACTCCGCTCCGCATTACTTCCTACTTCGCTCCGCAGCCTCGCTCCGCTCCGGTGGACAGACAAAGTACCTACGCAACTCCGCTCCGCATTAGTCCGTTTCTTGGCTCCGCTGGCTCGCTCGCACTTCAATACTAGAGTCACGCGGCAACCCATAAAAGAATTGCACCGTTCGCGTATAATTGTGACGTGACCCTTATAACCCGCCTCATTGAATTTAATAAGGTTTTTATCATCTTGCTTATGACTTAATATCAGCCGGGACAGGATATATGGATGAAACGATAATTTTTATAATTATAATAAATGTCAGGCGACCTAACACATAACAGTAAATCGACAGAGTTTTAATTTTTTTTATACATACTGTATGACCAATATATTATGTTTTTTATACATAGCCAATTGATAATGTTATTAAAACCGTTTGTAAAGTTTGTCACGCTAATACACTTAGGTATATTTTAAGAAATTTTCTCACATTGATAAGGATAAACACACCAAATAAATATGTTTTTAATAAATATTATGCGAAAGGAAACCCATTGCATTATTTTCACACGAAAACTTTTTTTACTTTGATAGAAGTTAGAAGTGATTATGCAGTCTAGATGGAAGCGAGCTGCCATATACCCCTTCAGGTAAGCGCGCTAACATCTTAGACGGCATCATCACTTACCACCAGGTGAGTTTGCAGTCAAGGGCTAACTTGTATAAATAAATAAACAAAATAAAAAAGGGCTAACTAGGGAAGTTTCATTAAACCCATACCTACCCCTGATTGGTTTCTATGCGGCTTGTTTGGCGGCACGGCTTTGCCGGTACGGTGGTAACTAGCCACAGCCGAAGTCTCTCACCAGACCAGAGACAAATTAGAAATAAAATTTCTTATAGTCATGTACCTGTTCGTAAAAACCTGTCAATTGGAAAACGAATCTAGCACCTTTCGATCCTAATAAGAAATTCAGCACTGGGCCAACGAGGCGTGAAATTCAGTCGGTTTTTTTACCAGTTTTTAATGGATTTAACTACGTTTCATAATTAGCCCCATTACCCTTTACAAGTTTACATGAAGCTACATCGCTTCGGCCGCGTGTTAAAATGCACATAAATTTAAAATTTAGCTCGAAACAAGTGTTTATTATGTAATTTTATATAAATTAAATACAGAAATTAGTTTATTACAATACCTAATTACTTAATTTTAAGCAGATGTGCTCTTGAGTATGGAAGAAAATTGCAATTTGCTACATTACCTGCCTATTCAAACATTGAATGAAAGTAGGTACCTACCTACTTCATCATGATCAGCCCATCACTGGCTCACTACAGAGCACGGATCTCCTCTCAGAGTGAGAAGGGCTTGGCCATATAATCTAACCAGGCTGGCCAGGTGCGGCGGAATGGCAGACTTCACACACCTTTGGGCTTTGAGAACATTATGGAGAACTCTCAGGCATGCAGGCACCCTCACTAAAACTACAAAATGAGGCAAATGGTTATTGGTATTGGATTGTGTTTAGGTAGTATAACAATAACACTAAATTTTTGCTAGCGTTCTGGTTACAGATTGTATAGGTAGGTATAGGTAGGTACCTTAACTTAGCCCTTGACTGCGACCTCATCTGGTGGTAAGTGAACATAAGATGAAAGCGGGCTAACCTGGAACAATGGGTAGGTACGGCACCCTTTGGTTCCTACATGGCATCGCACCGTAACGCTAAATCGCTTGGCGGCACAGCTTTGCCGGTAGGGTAGTAACTAGCCACGGCCGTAGCCTCCCACCAGACCAGACCAGAGACCATTTAGAAAATATAAATTCCCAAACTGCCCCTGCCGGGAAACGAACCCGGGACCTCCCACTTATAAGACCACAGCACTCCCACTGCGCCAGGGAGGTCGTCAAACCTAGTCCTACCTAACCTATTTTTTTTACTCCCATTGTTTAAGACCATGTCATGCTATTGAATTACTAAATTCTAATTAATCTTGATATTATCGCGTATAAACATGGCATTTATTAAAAATGTATTAGATAATATCAGTTTACGATAAACTGCTAAAAATTTTATTTTAATAATTATTGTAGCTAACAATTGAAACACTTATTTTGCCAGTGAGCGTTTCCACGTTACTTATCCGATCCAATATTATGAAGTAGGTAATAGTTGATGTCGGACATTGAGTTTCTTGGCGATTTCTCAGTTGATTTGTTTTCTGAAACGGTGGTAGAGTCTTATCATAAGGGCCTATGAAGAGGGCCTACTTTAAATATATGAATTGAACTTGAGCTTAATAAATATCTTCCACTGGTAGGTATACCTACTAACAGATGAGCTCGCATATCTGGACACTGGAGTCTGGAGTACCTATCTAAACGTTTTAAGAGAAAGAAATTGCAGTTTTAGCACAAGACGCGACGGTCGGAAAACCATCAAAACTCATAACCCAGGTTTTCTTCAGAAAGAAAATGATTGCTATTGGTTGTAGAATTCCAGATTTATATTTCGCAATTCACCTCCAAAACAGAGTTAGCCAAATTTTTCACGATTTCAAATGATATTGAGATGTTTAGGTAACATGACGAGTTTTGATTTTGACAAAACCAAAACAATTAATATTACCAAAAACATCAAAAACAAATAGATTGACGTGTTATATAAATGACGAATCGGATGAAATAGTGGAAACGTTGCATTTTGCAAAGTATGATAAGCAAGCTTGGGAATGAGTTGCTTAACGACTTTGTGATAGTTCTAATAAGTTTCAATAAATTTGTAAAGTGGTGATACTAAAAAGAATACCCGGCTGAGTTTGTTGTGGGCTCTTCTCAGACCTGGGCGCGTTTGGAACCCTCGTAGCTTTAGTTTTAAGTTTGCGTTATAATTATCACCACTATATTATCTTACAAATCTAACACTATACCAGACAATCAATAAGAGTAATTTATTACCTATTTTGAATAAATCATTTGACTTGACTTGACTTGACTATGCATAATGAGCTTACTTAAGTACCTACCTACTTTCTATACCTAGCTTATAGCTATTTCATATTAAAATAGGGAATATGTTTAGTGTAACAAAAGGCAAGGAATGTTCTAAAGTTATACTTAAGTACTTAGTTTTTAGGGTTCCGTACCTCAAAAGGAAAAACGGAACGCTTATAGGATCACTTTGTCCGTCTGTCTGCCTGTCGGTCTGTCAAGAAACCTACAGGGTACTTCCCGGTGACCTAGAATCATGAAATTTGGCAGGTAGGTGGGTCTTATAACTGGCATTAGTGGGAAAATCTGAAAACCGTGAATTTGTAGTTACATCACACAAAAAAAATTAATTGTGGTCATGAACTAATAATTAGTACTTTTAATTTTCGTAGTAAGATAACCATATCAAGTGGGGTTTCATATGAAAGGGCTTTACCTGTCCATTCTAAAACAGATTTTTATTTATTTTTATGTAGGTACTTATCATAGTTTTTCAATTATCGTGCAAAATGTCGAAAAAATAAGACTGTAGTACGGAACCCTCGTTGCGTGAGCCTGACTCGCACTTGGCCGGTTTTTTACTAGCATGACAATAAAGATAAAAGATAAGGTTTTTTGCTAACATAAGTTAACCTTTAAACGACTTCTGTATTCCGCCACGATAACTTACTTCCCGTGTTGGATTTACGACTACAACGAATTGAAAGTCATGAGCGTCACGATAATATGGCATAATATTATTGTAAATTGAAAGAGCAACCGCCGAGTTTCTTGCTGGTTCTTCTCGGTAGGAACAGCCTTCCGAACCAGTGATAAATTATTTGATGATTTAAAAGCACTTGTAAAAGTTTACTTGAACACCTAAAAATATAATCTAAGTAGGTATTTATATTCTCTACCTACGTGCGTTTTAAATCTGAATCTAAATATATAAAAGGAAAAGGTGACTGACTGACTGACTGATTGACTGACTGACAAACTACTGGACGGATCGGGCTAAAATTTGGCATGCAGGTAGCTATTATGACGTAGGCATCCGCTAAGAAAGAATTTTTGAAAATTCAACCCCTAAAGGGGTGAAATGGGGGTTTGAAAATTGTGTAGTCCACGCGGACGAAGTCGCGAGCATAAGCTAGTAAGTAATAATTACTTAATATCATATGCTTTACCGGTGAAAGAAACCTACGAGTACATGCCTGAGAGTTCTCTATAATGTCCGCACTTGACCAGCATGGCAGACTATAGCCTTAGCCCTTCATCTTCCGAAAGGAGACTCGTGCTTAATAGTGATGATGATGGTGAACCAGCACAAGTAGGTTAGGTAAAAGTCATCATCATCATGATCAACCCATCGCCGGCTCACCACAGAGCACGGGTCTCCTCTCAGAGTGAGAAGGGTTTTGGCCATATTCTACCACGCTAGCCATGTGCTAATTGGTAGACTTCACATATCTTTGAGAACATTATGGAGAACTCTCAGGGATGCAAGCTTCCTCACGATGTTTTTTCACCGTTAAAGCATGTGATATTTTAATTACTTTCTTAAAAACACACATAACTCCAAAAAGTTAGATGTGCGTGCCCAGGATCGAACCCCCGACCTCCGATTAGAAAGCGGACGTCCTAACCACTACGCTATCACAGCTTAGTATTATAGCATGTGTAGACTGTAGACCTTTATTATTCGCAATTAGGTCCCCCGAAGTCCAGAAATAATCAACCCTGAACTGGATCGGCGTAAATATGTCACAAGCAAACAGAAATACTATCTCTTGGAGTGTTTGAGGTGTCAATAGATATAATATGTCGCTAGGGCGGCCGGGCGGCCTGGGCGGGCGGTATTTGTAAGCGATATACCTACCTACCTACCTATTAATATGGGCACTATATCGTGTCTGAAATGAAAGCGATATATTAATAGATATGAACAGTAATAAAGGCAGCAAATCGCAATATCCTCCACGATACTTCCTTTAGCTTTGGGGCATTTGGTATCTATAGTCCGCGACAGGTTGAGATGGCAATGGGGGTATGAGGCGGGGGGACGTCCCGCACACCTGCACCTCACCCCCACTGAATTAGCTCGGGGGCTGTAACCACAAATTCACGGTTTTCAGATTTTTCCCCCAATGTCTAGGTCAACGGGAAGTACCCTGTAGGTTTCTTGACAGACCGACAGACAGACAGACAGACAGACAGACAGACAGACAACAAAATGATCCTATAAGGGTTCCGTTTTTCCTTTTGAGGTACGGAACCCTAAAAATGAATCGCTGAATGTGTTGCTGCTCGCAAATCTCGAGAACAACTGAACCGATTTCGCTAATTCTTTTTTATAATATTTCTTGAAGTACGAGGATGGTTCTTACGGAGAGAATTTTTTTTTTAAATCCTCCAAAAGACTGACTGACTGTTATGCGGGACGAAGTTCGCCGGGCCAGCTATAGTTATTAATAAAAAAGAGTCGAATAATGTTGGTGTTTTGAAAGCCGTATAATCTAAGATTGAAACGTATAAAGCAAGATTGGGAAGGTAGCGATCCCTCCCTCGCAGACTCAATCGAGATTATTGAGTGGCGAGTGAGGACTGAGGGCTCCCCCAAATCACTTTACTGATGTCGGCGAGGGTTGTGCTCATTTTTTACGCTTTTCATAACATTCTCGTATTGTTTTATCATTTTGAAATATATTATAATACCTGCTTACCTACTTTGATACTAAGGAAACTGACTGACTAAGGAATATTTACCTAACTAAGCTGTGGTGCCTAGTGGGTCCGCCTCCTAACCCTGGGCACGCAACTGTAACTTTTCAGAATTATGTGCGTTTTAAGTTAACTCGCAGACTCAATCGAGATTATTAGGGGATTAGGGCTCCTCCAAATCACTTTACTGATGTCGGCGAGGGTTGTGCTCATTTTTTACGCTTTTCATAACATTCTCGTATTGTTTTATCATTTTGAAATTGTAATACTTACACTACGCGACACAAAGTAAGTAATGTGCATCGGCCTTTAGAATGACATTTCGGCTGTGTAGAGCGTTCTCTGCCACTCATATCTATATGACGTTTTGTTGGTCTCAACGACCGAGACAATGCTCCACATTCCACAAATCTGCTATCTCCTTCTAAAGGTCGATGTACATTACTTTCTGCCGCGTACTGTACCTACTTTGATACTAAGGTACCTAACTACTCGTAAGCTATGATAGCCTAGTTGGTCCGCCAATCAGAGGTCGGGGACGTTCGGTCCCGGGCACGCACCTCTAATTTTTCAGAGTTATGTGCGTTTTAAATACATCGATATTTAGAAGGAGATAGCGGATCTGTAGAGCATTGTCTCTGTCGTTGAGACTGACAAAACGTCACATAGGTAAGTATGAGTAAAAGAAGTTGCAAGCATAAGCTAGGGGATGTGGAGCAAGGGCTCACCCAGTGGCCCAGTGCCGGCGGCTACGTGTTATTGGACCTTTGAAGGGCACCCCAAGACGATTTGGGCATAATCACAATGTTTAGGCTATACGACTTTTGATGCGATTTCTGCACATTGTCAAGAGTGATAAATTCATAGGTCATTAAGTATTAGTACAGTAAATACCACAGGGAATTAATAAATACCAATGGAACGATTGCGCAGTTAAGTACTTGCCCTATTTTGTAGTTTTAGTATTTTTAAACCCGCAATGTAAACTCAGATCAATGCCCCGCCTACGACGCGGCATTGACTCCGAGTGGCCTACTTACGCAACGTTGACCTGTAGCGTCAGTGAGATGTTTTATTTGCATTATATCGAAAATTTTTACAAAATTATAGGTTTTTTTTATATTTTATTTTGCGTTTTTTTGTGTTATCATATCAGTAGTCATCAATACTATCATCTGTCTTCGTTTTTGCCAGCGTTCTAGTTACAACCTGTACATGGAGAACTCTCCTGCATGCAGGTTTCCTCAAGATATTTTCCTTCACCGTTAAAGCAAGTGATATTGAATTGCTTAAACGTTAAAAATAACTCCAAAAAGTTATAGGTACGTGCCGGGGATCGAACCCCCGACCTCACGTAGGTACGCACCTACGTTTTACTTGGAAACTAAATTTTAAAATATGCTCCTTTGAACTAAGAAAATAAAATTATTGTGACCAAAATTGCATTGGAGATTTATTATCTATTCCTAAGCTCCTAATACTTACCTCTTTATTTTTAAGCGTATGATGGGAATTCGTAAGCGTCATCTTCCGGCTTAACCCGGCTTGAATATGCAAGCACAGATTGTAGCTTGGGTCAGCTTAAGCGGTGCAAGCTTCCAATGGAGTTACCTGCTGGCCATCCGACCTTCCAGCATACAGTAAGGACATCTGCTCATTTGCTTCCAACGTATGTTTTAAAATTTATTTTCTTCTTACGCGCTACTCCTCCTTATATACCTATACGTATAATACTTATTATTCTGTTATATTTAGGGTTCCGTACCTCAAAAGGAAAAACGGAACCCTTATAGGATCACTTTGTTGTCTGTCTGTCTGTCTGTCCGTCTGTCTGTCAAGAAACCTACAGGGTACTTCCCGTTGACCTAGAATCATGAAATTTGGCAGGTAGGTAGATCTTATAGCTGATATTTGGGGAAAAATCTGAAAACCGTGAATTTAGGGTTAGATCACACAAAAAAAAAAAAATTGTGGTCATGAACTAATAATTAGTATTTTCAACTTTCGAAGTGAGTGACTATATCAAGTGGGGTATCATATGAAAGGTCTTCACCTGTACATTTTAAAATAGATTTTTATTTATTATTATGCATCATAGTTTTTGAATTATCGTGCAAAATGTAGAAAAAATACGACTGTAGTACGGAACCCTCATTGCGCGAGCCTGACTCGCTCTTGGCCGGTTTTTTTCTTTTTCTCGATCTAAAATAAGCCAAATATCAATTTATCTCTACAATATTTATATGCCATAAAATAGTAAAAAGCTACTACAAAAACCGGCCAAGTGCGAGTCAGGCTCGCGCAATGAGGGTTCCGTACTACAGTCGTATTTTTTCGACATTTTGCAGGATAATTCAAAAACTAATGCTACATAAAAATAAATAAAAATCTGTTTTAGAATACACAGGTGAAGACCTTTCATATGATACCCCACTTGATATAGTTATCTTGCTTAGAAAATTGAAAATTCTAATTATTAGTTCATGACCACAATTTAATTTTTTTTGTGTGATGTAACCACAAATTCACGGTTTTCAGATTTTTCCCCAAATGTCAGCTATAAGCAGTGGCGTGCAGCTCATAGAAGCATAAACGCACTGCTTACCCTCATTGTAATAAATCAATGCTTATTTTTGATTATAACCTGCCGTAAAATAAGTTCATACCTAAATGCATACCCTGGCTTGAACTCCTGTGCACGCCACTGGCTATAAGATCTACCTACCGGCCAAATTTCATGATTCTAGGTCAACGGGAAGTACCTACCCTGTAGGTTTCTTGACAGACAGACGGACAACAAAGTGATCCTATAAGGGTTCCGTTTTTCCTTTTGAGGTACGGAACCCTAAAAATTACCTTTGATTCTGATGATTCTGAAATATTACTTACCTGCCTACTTAAAGTAAACACATTGCAGTAAGTATTAGCCAAGCAGCTAATTCCAATAAGTCCTGTGTTGTGAAAATATTTAGAGAGGTAACGGTAAGGGCGTTTAGTAACAGAAGTCGTAGATGTCGCAGGGGTGGTAACTCAATAAACTTGTTATGAAAAGCAACACTCGAGGCCCCTTGATGCACCCCTGCGCGATGTGTTGTGGTTTAAAATAAAAATACATTTAAAGAAGACAAGCGTTTTAAAAAAATTATTTTTCGTTGATTAGTTTTCACTGGACCACTAACATATCAAAATGAAAAGTAATGTAAAACCTTGATGGGAGCTTCGTATTCGTGCCTTTTGGTGTGGAAACCTTGGGGCCGTGGGGCCCGGGGGCTCGAGCTCATTTTGAGGAAATTTCGAAAAGGAAATCTCGAGTCAAACGGCGACCCGAGAGCTGGCAGCTACCTTGGTCAAAGAATTAGTTTGGCCATCCAAAGGGCTAATGCTGCCAGCATTTTGGGTACAATGCCACGCTGCGGTGGTCTCGATGAAGTTTTAGATTTAATTTGATTTATATTAGTGTTAATTTAATGTTGTTTTATTTTACTTTTAATTTATTATTATAATAAAAATATTATTGTTATCTATTTACATATTTTTTTAACTAAGGATAAAAAAGTACTATACCTAGTCATTTTTTAATTCCTGGGACAAATATGACGTTTCGTGTGTTACCAGTTTTTTACGACTCTTTAGTAGTGAGGTGGTGCATTCGATACTTACCGATAAATATTTGTATCGTCGATTCTGGATCAAACCGACTCACTCTATCTCTTCTCACTTCTTCTTCTACTCTCTCACTCTATTCTTTCACTCTAGTTCACTCTGCCCATAACCAGCACAAGAATATTTGACAGATCGTCGATTCAGGATCAAACCGGGAGTAGGTACCTACCCTAACTCTAGTAACTAGAAAACCGGAGTGAACTAGAGTATAGTTCACTTTGATTTGATCATCTCCATTACGATCTAAGTACAGTACCTACCCGGCAGAAAGTAATGTAGTTACATCGATCTTTAGAAGGAGATAGCAGATTTGTAGAGCACTGTCTCTGTCGTTGAGACCGACAAAACGTCATATAGGTATGAGTGACAGAGACAACGCTCTACAAAGCCAATAAATGTCATTCTAAAAGCCGATGAACATTACTTTCGGCCGCGTGCTGTAGTTAGTATTCGCTCGTGACTTGCACCACGCGAAGTCCGTTTTCAATTAACCGCTATTTGTCAAAGAGCGTCAAAGCACCTAGAGAAGGTTCGTGTTTTTTCAGTTCCCGGGACGATTCTCCCGGGACTGACTCTTCGTCCTAAATTGTCCGTGGTGAATACTGAACTGTTTGTAAGTCCTCATCATCATCATCAACCGATAGACGTCCACGGCTAGACATATGCCTCTTGTAGGGACTTTCATAAGTCACGGTGTTGCGCCGCCTGATTCCAGCGACTCCCTGTGACTCGCTTGATGTCGTCCGTCCACCTAGTGGTGGGTCTTCCAACGCTGCGCTTGCCGGTGCGAGGTCGCCATTCCAGCACCTTGGGACCTCAATGCCAACGGGTCTTCCAGCGCTGCACTTGGCGGTGCGAGGTCGCCATTCCCACCTTGGGACCTCAATGTCTATCGGTTTTTCGAACTAAGTTATACCTAGGTAGTAGGTACCTACCTACCTACCTGCACATTGCCACTTCAGCTTCGCAACCCGCTGAGCTATGTCGGCTACTCTGGTTTTCCTACAGATCTCCTCATTTCTGACCGAGAAGAACCAGCAAAAGCTCGGCGGTTGCTCTTTACAAAGATTTGATATACCTAGGTATATTCTACCGAGTACGGAGTCGGTATAACTAGGTACTTATTAATATGAAAAATGTTTTAATCAATCGTCAGTGAAAACAGCCCACGTGAGATTTGAACCTAAAACCTTTAAGATTTTAGTCAACTACATCCCCATATCAAGAAAAGCTTATTTTTCTGTTAATTAACCAACTCTCAAGGGACAGGGATCGTCAGGTTGCGGGGGTAGTGTTACGAAATTGCAGACCAATTTGGATAATTCGTGAGCAATTTTTGGATAGGGTTTCAATTAGTGACGCTATATCGACAGACATGTTTGTACTGGGAGTCTAATAAACGGGCCATTAGAAACGTGACCTTTGGTTGAGCTTTCGAATTCTACCAAAGTCGACGCATTTTAAACTGAGTCGTCGACGTATCTGTCTGTTTCGCTCGCACTTACCTACGATGCACTAGGCCCTGGGGTATCGATGTACCTACCCACCGATGCACTGGGGTATCGATGTACCTACCCATCGATGCACTGGGGTGACATGTGCCTCGTGGAGAGTGGTGGTTGCTTGTGCGGACTGGCGGAGGAGGACCTCCACCACGTATTGTGGGAGTGTGCGCTGTACGAGGACCTCCGGTGCGCCCTGCTGGACGGGATTGTTCGCGAGGAAGAGGGTCCGGTTTACTACCAGGACCTCGTTGCCTCGGCGGAAAACTTCGGCAAGCTACGGGAGTTCGCGCACCACTGGCATACGAGGCGGAACAGCTCGGACCGTGATCGTGGACCAGTGGGTGTTTGAGGAAGGATCCGGACCGCGGGGCACGCGGGGATCTGCGTGTTGTGTAGGTACGTCTGCCCCAGAAAGGGGAGAAAGACCAATTAGGGACAAGGACAGGAAAGAAAGAATTTGTAGGGAGTCAAGAAGGCGCCCCGGGAAAGAGCCACCGAGCAAGTACCGAACGGGCGCCCTCCCGCGTTTCGGCCCATATAACCGCGAGGTTGGTGGGGCCATGGGAGGTGGTGGGATCCACTGGGGTATCGATGTACCTACCCATCGATGCACTGGGGTATCGATGTACCTACCCATCGATGCACTAGAGTATCGATGTACCTACCCATCCATGCACTGGGATATCGATGTACTTACCTACCCATCGATGCACTGGGGTATCGATGTACCTACCCATCGATGCACTGGGGTATCGATGTACCTACCCATCGATGCACTGTAGTATCGATGTACCTACCCATCGATGCACTAAGAGTATCGATGCACCTACCCATCGATGCACTGGGATATCGATGTACTTACATACCCATCGATACACTGTGGCATCACAGCTGCTTACCTACTAGTTTAATTTAAGGCAATTTTTATTTAATTTTATTTATTAATTCTAACGGTACTTAGATAACTATTTTTTTTCAGTAATGTAATGACGCAAAGTTGTAAGCCACCCATACCTGGAATCAGATTTTCCCCTCACTTTTCATACTGAACCACTACTGAACCAATAAAAGTGTAGGTAAGTACCTATCTACTTAATCTTTAATTTTTTTGTTAATACCTAACTTTTAGAACATACTATACCTACCTACATAGCTATACTTAGTATGTAGGTATATTATTTCCCATTATGCCGGAGAATTACCTATTGGTCCCTACGTTACGCAACAATCAACATACAAACAAACGAAATCATTTTTATAACATTAGATAACATTTTCGCGTGTTAGGGCCGACATGATGGATTACCAAATACAACAAAATAGCACAATAATTAATCACAACATACCGCCTCGAGCCCTGACAACCCGGAAACTAATTTACCTTCAAAAACCTTTTCCTCCTGTCTTTAGGGTGCTTGTCCAAATTGCCATGTCCTTTTAAAAGGACATACATAATTATTTAAAAAAATGTCGTTTTAAAAGTACAGTATTTATACGATTTCAATGTTTATAAATCATGCTTAGTACTTAATCGACGACAATTTCTGGTACACGAATAATTATTAAATCATTTTGTTTTTTATTTAGGTAGGTACATGACAGCAAAATTCATATTATTCTTTTGATTAAAGTTAATACTAACACTGGAGAGTACCTAGGGTACCTGCTTGGTAGAAATATATTTAAACATAAAACTGTGAGCTATAAATCATCAAAAATCAAACAGTGGAGAGCGTTTCGATTTGAAATAGCTCTACATAGAATAGAATAGAATAGAATAATAGAATAATTCTTTATTTGCATAATGTGGTACATAAGATGTTAAATCTAAGAAACAGTCCAGCACATTAGCCATGGCGGCGTACAAATATTCAAATCTAATAGCTCTAAAAAAAATTAAAACAAAAATTCCTCATCTTAGCTAAGTATATCTACTTATCATAAACCGCCTGCATTTGTTAGAGTCACCCTTTTTACATACAAATGCAGACATATTTAAATGTGAAAAATTACCTTAACAATTTATTCATTACCTATTCTTAGGTTATTATAATCGACGGACGATGGTGAAAATGTTTTACAACGTTATTATTCTTCGCATGTACCTACTCTGTCTACTATTACGAGTAAAACAAAGCTCCATTTACACTCGTCAAAGTTCAAACAAAAAAAAGCACTCCCAAACTCACTCGACACTTTTTATAAGCATTCATTAGAAATCTATAAGGCGCCTATCCGTACAGACAGGCGTCAGCACGTAAAAATAAACATTTGAACCACATTTAAACTGTCTAACAGATTTAATCGTGTATCTCTAAAGAGTTTGTCAACCAATAAAAACAAAAGATCGAATAGAACTTTTTTTAAACTTCGAAACAAGAACGAAACGGTTAAGAGCTGTCAAAAAGAATGACAGCGACGGCGGGAACCTGATAAGTCAATAGGCCTATGGATAAAAAATAATTTGATTGTCTTCTTTTACACACGTGTTATACACGATTAATAGTTAACAATTTGTTTAGTTAACAATTTGTTTTTGTTTATATTAATATTGATTACAGTGCGACAAAACTATCTTGGCGCGTGGCGAAAATCGGAACTAACGTTGCCGTCAAGTGTCCCCTTTGTTCTTGTTTTAATATTCTAAGCCTTTGTTCTCCAACAGCGCCCCCCTGTCAATGTCATTCAAGTGCCAATGATAGCCTTGTCGCACTGTACGCCTGAACTGAGACCTCTAAGGATTGCATCTTGAAATGTTCGGAGTCTTATAAAGGATGGAACTTTAAGCAAGCACTTCTCAGTTTCCAAGAGATTTTTATAAATAGGTAGGTATGTAGGTACTTTATGTGTTTACAATAATTATTACATTGCTTATTAAACAGTCGCTTTCCTTTCTTTACCAGTTCATTTCATTTCATTTATTTATTTGCTTTCATGTACATTTATTGGAATGCATTGAATAAAATACCTAAATGATGGACAAAATATAATGAAATGATGAAAAAACATCGAATTTATAAAAGCCAAAATCAGAAAGAAATAGGTAGATGTATAATAAATCCAAAAAATATTTACATAGGCATATAGACGTTAAGTTCATGCCTAATTAATTTAATTTATATCGTCATACCTACACAGTACCTAATGGAGCGTGCGTAAAAACACAATTACGCATGTAGCAGCTCGGTTCTAATTAACCGATTTACATAGATCAGTGACCAAGTGGATTTACACCGCACATTTACATTGATACCGAGATTCCGAGCTAACTAGATCGTTTACATACGAGTATTAGGTACCTATTGCATGTTATAGGAAGGTTCAATAACTTCAATAATAATCAGAAGTTCGATTCGAAAAACCTGTATCAATCATAATCACAATAATATATTGTTGTGATTGGCTGAATTTATGCTATTCTTGTTGCACTTATTGCATTGTCGCCAATAGTGAGCGAGCGTCAACCAATCAAAGGTGATTGCGATCGTGACATTGTAGCTGTCATTCTACCGCAATCGAGGCAGTTTATTGTTCGATATAGAATCCAGTCACTTCACAAGTACCTAGCTAATTTAATAAAAATAAATAAATAAACTCGACTGCGGGTTGCAATGCTGTCTTATGTCTGTCATATTATGTTTATGAACAAAATATAATCGAAGGTATTTTTTTCACATTTGAAAATGGCGCCATACGACCGCCATATTGATTTTTTCTGCCTCCATCTTCTTCGCCAACTTGAATTGTTCTTCTCAAATCTGAAGTAAGAATAATTACCTGAGCCCAGACCTTGCTTTGCTCAACCTTAGTCCATAGCACATTCACTGTTAAATTAAAGATCACATAAGTAGAATGAGAGCTTCAACAAAAGTTACTACACCCATGAAATGAAATTAAGAGCGTTTATCGCACTTTAACAGTAGTGTCCTATAAAAAGGACAATTCTTTACAACAACTTGTAAGTACAATTTGTTACAAAAGGCACTTTTTCTATACGCCATTTAATTAATTTAAGACTTCTTTATACTCTCGCAGATATATCAGCAAAATATACTTAGCAGTCTTAAAAATAAAAGTTGTCAACTTGTCAGACACAGTTTTCTTAGAGATACATAAATATTTAGGCTTTAATGAGTTCTCTCACGGAACCTAACGTAATATAAATACAGAGTGATTTCAAAAAAAATATTTCATTCACAAAGTGCCGTTCCCATAAAGAAATAGATGTCCAATAAAAGTATCGTCACCTACAAAAACTCGTTTCAAACCTTTCAAATTCTGCATCAGTGATAGAGTCAATACATACTACATAGGAACATGTAAAGTAAGGCCTAATGAAATAGTAGGAATAACTATATTGTAATATTAATCAAACATTGATACTTGTATGTAACTGAATACAGTTCCATAGTAATTCGTACCTTAAGAACATTCCCAGATAAATCAAACACTCTGTATATATATCTACCAGATACTTGATAGGTAGGTATAAGATGAGTTATTAAGTGGACAGACCACTGATTTCCTTAAGCGTTCAATTACAGAGAACTCATTATTCATTTAGGAGTACTCGAGGGTGTCCTTATAAGCGAAGTCACTTGAAGACCGCCGGACCGCATTTTTTGACCAAAGCTCCTTTGCCTAACAAATGAGGCTGCATACCAGATAGGTACTTAATTATGCTTAAGTTACCTCGTTTTAATATATGTAACAATATTATTTATCTGTAGTATTATAATACTATTAAATTCACTGGCCTTATTAAAGGACTTGCATCCAGGCCGTAATTTAAAAAAAAAACATTAGATTCTGGATTATAAAATAATATTATCTATATAATATTATATAGTTTATAATTTAAATGTTGGAGACATGATTTAAATGTCCCAAACGTTTACTTGTTTCTTTTAAAGGAAAGGATTTAACTGAAATGATACAAAGTAGTTGTTTATGAATATAATTTTATTAACAATTTTACTTTAATGACTGTACTGTATCATATTTACAATTTACGATCATTTATATATAATATTATACATTTTTACAAGTCTCTCTCGAGTCTAAACCTAGTCTATACATTATTCTAGATCGGTTTTCATTATGCACAAAATATAATATTTATTGAAAGGCAGAAATTTGCTATAACACAATTTAGTTACAAGGAAATTTTCTGTTAAACTCCTGTTAAACATGCTGCCATAATTTTTGGAGGTATAAATAATAATTACCTACCAAAATTGCTGTAATATACCTAAATAGATACTTTTGTAAAGTCACAATACCGAATAATACCTATATTCTATTTTATACAGTAGCCAGTGGTATAATCAAAATATAGACAAAATAAAACGTTCCTCGACAACTATAAGCGAATAAGTTAGTCTTACTAAAGTTTTGCAGGCCCACTTATATTATTTACATAATATAGTAAATTAGAAATGGTCACCTAGCCTTGATGATTACCTACACATAGAATTAAATTTACCTATAATGGACAAGGTTTTCTGTTCTGCGATCATAGCCATTCTCAAAAGGGACTAATTAAAAATAAACCAAAAATGCTTCATTGGCTTTAAAGTTTTAACTGCACATTTAGATAGATTTTCATTTGCTAGAATCAGCAAATTAGTAGGTGAGTTAATTATAAAAAATAAAAAATAATATAAGAATTTTCGTGAGCGGGACCCTACTACTGGTTTTACAAGAAAAAATAATCTAAAATGTTCCTACCTAGGTACCATGTAGATTTTAGGTAGGTATGTTTGTGTAGTAAACTACCTAATGTATCATGGACTTGGCTGTTGAAATTTTTTTTTTTTTCATGTACCAAAATTGTAGTTACAAAGTACAATAAATTAAGTTACATTGGAAATGCTTATCTCTAAACAGAGATTTCTTCCAGCTTCCCATTCAAGGTTGTGAGTAAGGCGTATCAAGAAGTGGAATAGGTCTACGGTACTAGAATCTAATAAACTTTATATTCTATATATAGAATATAAAGTTTTAGCAAAACATTTTGACCTAATAGTTTAAATAAATAAATATAAAATAAAATAATTTTATTTCAGGTCAGGGACCCATATAAAAACATGTTGTTAGTTGTAGTTTAATTTAGAGATTCCGTACAAACCTTATTAGACATTTGACTACGTATATATAATTATTTCAACTGAATAAAGTAGGTAGGGATATTTAAAACATTTTCGAAACTAATTACCTATACGTGAGTTCAACACTGCTTGGGTACGTAGATATATGTATATAATACATTCTCAAAAACAAAAAAGATTTACTTACCTAATTAAAAAACTGGCCAAGTGCGAATCAGACTCGTGCAACGAGGGTTCCGTACTACATTCGTATTTTTTCAACATTTTGCGCGATAAATTATTATGCATAAAAAAATAAAAACCTGTTTTGGAATGTACAGGTAAAACCCTTTCATATGATACCGCAATAGTTGGTATAGCTATCTTATTTTGAAAATTGAAAATACTAATTACTTATTTGTTCATGAACACATTTCAATTTCTTATTTGTGAAGTAGGTACTTAACTATAAATTTGCGGTTTTCGGATTTTTACCTACCAAATTTCATGATTCTAGATCAACGGGAAGAAACTTAGAGGTTTTCTTGAAAGACGGACAGAGAGACAGACAGGCAACGAAGTGATCCTATAAGAGTTCCTTTTTTCCTTTTGAAGTACGGAACCCTAAAAATAACTTGATATCTTTTCCCACTATCCCCACGTCCCTTAAAAGGGACATAATAATGACGACATCTCGACTTCAGTTACTAATTAGTAATTCAATTAATCCACGTTCGGTTCCGTATTAGTGTTTCTTTTTAATTGCAAATCATCTTTTAATTAAATTATTCGTTCGTTAAAGAGTGCCGCCTCCCGTAAACCAATGTAATCTTTTTGTTTTGTTTTCATCGTAAAGGAACACGCAACTTAGTTCGGTTACCTATGTCTACCTAGTGATAAGTATTTTTAATGGCATGAAGTTATTTGCTGTGTTGGTAAAGTTATTGAAGTACATATTATTATTTCAAAAATGTTTAATGTATTATTATTATTAAATGTACTACTGTACATTTAATAATAGTTTAGTAGTAGTTTTTTTTTTTTTTTTTTACTCAGTTACAAGTTAGCCCTTGACTGCAATCTCACCTGGTGGTAAGTGATGATGCAGTCTAAGATGATAGCGGGCTAACCTGGAAGGGGTAGTAATGTAAGAAAGTTAAAGGTTTGTTTTAAAATATAAGTTCTGTAAAGTCGTGCTTATTTTAAAATTTGTTTTCCGTTTTGTTGTCATAAATAAAAACAAATTCGTCGTATCTCTGTTACGAAAGGCCTATTTTTCAGGAGGAGCATTTTTGTGATTTATTTTAATATCTACTTATGAAAATGTACCTATACTATACAATCTTATAGTTTACAATGTTGGTAAAGGGTTTTAGGGTTATTATAATGGGATTTATTGGGCTTTTCTTTAATTGCAAGCGTTAAAATCGTCCCTTAGGACTTTATTCCACGGAATCAAATCGATTCTATCAGATCATAAGTGCGGTTATGTCTTTTTTGATCAGAAAATGTGGTCGTAAAAGTATCAAAAACTTTTATGAAAACAGCCACCGTGGATATTCCACGGAGTTGTGCAATTTAATTATATTTGTTAGATTGAACTAAGTACAACTATAACTGTAAAAATATTAAGGTAGGAATATTAAACTAGTTACTTTACACTAAGTACCACTGCTAGACATAGGTCTCTTGTAGGGACTTACACACGTCATGGTCTTGCGCTGCCTGAATTCAGCGACTCGTTTGATGTCGTCCGTCCACCTAGTGGGATTGTCTTCCAATGATGCGCCTTCCGAGGTTGCCATTTCAGCATCTTGGGACCCCAACGTCTATCGGTTCTCCGAACTAACTTTTAAGAGTAGGTATTTCAAAACATCCGGCTCGTTCAAACACTTGTTTTCCCCATATTTTTATACGCTGCGGAGAGGTGGACTTTGCGACTGGTCGAGAAGAAGAAGATTGATGCTCTGGAGATGTGGTGCTGGAGGCGAATGCTAGGAGTCTCATGGACCGAATTTCGTACCAACATCTCTATACTCCAAGAACTCGGCATTAAAAAACGACTTTCGTCGACAGTACAGAGTCGCATGTTAAAATTCTTCGGACACGTCTCCCGGCGTGAGAGTGACTCCATCGAGCGTCTTGTCGTGCAGGGCAAGGTGGAGGGCACCAGAGGACGAGGAAGGTCACCCATGCGATGGACCGACCAAATTAAGTCTGCTGTGGGCGGTCCTTTGCACGAGTGTACCAGGCTGTCGGCCAGCAGGGAGAAGTGGCGAATGCTCGTGAGGCGTATAACATCTGCCCTCAAAGACGTTGCTTCGTGATGACCACGACCGCTCTGCCAAGAGTGATACGACAAAGACGAAGAAGAAGAAGATTTTAATACATATTAAATGACACCCACGCTGATCCAAAGAAAAGTGACACAGCGGTGCTTGTAGCCTGACCTCACGCACGAGCTATGCTTTGAAACCGCCTGGTTTGCGAATAACTAAATATATTTTTTAAAGCCCTTTGATTTTCCGAGTTATACCTGATTAAGTAAGAACGTCACCGGGATGCAAGCTATTTCTGTACTGAACTTCACCAAAATCGGTTGAATAGACGAAGCATGAAAAGATAACAAACAGTCATACCTACATTCGCATTTATAATAATAGGTATTAATATGAAAGATGGATGTCAATCAAATAATTATGTCATGATCGTATATTTTTTTAAATAGCTGTGGGATGAACAATGGCATATAAATAATAGCGTTTTTATTTATGTGTAGGAAGACATGTATCATTATTCATTAATGTAGGTATAATATGTAGGCTTGTACACCTACCTCTTTACGTATTTTCCTACCTACATCTACGTCTCTACTCTCTACCCCTCCGATGAAGAATTCTATAATTTATATGCTCTACCTACATAGGTAGTATTTGATTGATAAGGAACTACGTCTGTATAAATTTATATTATGTTAGAGAAAACAATATAAGATATTAATGTATTTATTGCAATGTATTTGCATGCCAGCTTGGCGTGTATTACCTACATCTACCTTTCTACATGTATCAGCAAATAAATAAAATTGAATTGCAATTTCATTGAATTGACAACAATGATGATGATAAATGAAGGTTAGTTTTCAAAAAATTTACCTAGAATTTAGATTTTTAAATTAATGTAAAAAATTAAATATGATACATAAAATTTGCATACAGCCTCTTAAAATGTCCTTTAAAAAGGACTTTTACAACAAATTATTTTAGAACCTAATAGCTAGGTATCTATACCTATCTAACTATGGGTAACTATAACTACTTAATACTAACCTATACCTACCTACTAGCCATTTTATTGCCTTTCAATCATTAAACTGCAACTTTTCAATCAACCAATTTGTTTTAATCGAAAAAATATGTAAGGCTACCTAACCTACCTGACTTTTTTGCTATAAATCAAATAGAATCATATAATTAAGTAAATTATGTGTCTAATTTACCTAAATTAATTAAAGATTCAATTGTTTATATTTAAATGAAATTACCCGTTAAACGTTTTGTAACGTACCTAATGTACCTACCAGTGAGGTGCACCTACCATTGCGTGAGCCTAAGTAACTAGGTACCTACCCATTTGATAGTTAAAAATGATTAACAAATTATAACGATGATTAATAATTAATTAATAAAATACAATATCAGACCAATTCTTTTAGTAAAAACAAGTCAGTGATTGTCAGTTATGATTATTGTTAGAGTAAATTTATTCCAATTGACATCATTTATTTTGTATAATTTTATTTATGTCTAATTCACATTGCATATTCTATATTGTACAGCGCGATAAAATTTTGCCTTTGATTAAAATTAATATTCATTAAATTAATATTAATAAAATCGTTAAATTATTTAATATTTGTCCTAGTTTTTAATATAATGTCTTAAAAGTTTCGTAATTCTGTTTTACCCGATTAAGGCAAAGCCAAAAGGAAGGGTTATGATTTCTGGAGTCTATCTATGTATGTATGTTTGTATGTCAAGGGTCAACCAAAAGATTTTTTAGTTCCCTGCAGGTACTTAGTCTACACAAACAGAAAAATGGCATTCCATACATCAAAAACATGTCGTACCTACACTTTGTATGTGTATAAGTTTACATGTGTATAAGTATATATGTAATGCCCTATATGTATATACCTATATATCATATTTATTACTCTACTAATAATGAAGTTTTTTATTTTTATTTTAGTTGATTTTTATAT